>NC_044033.1:214942571-214967323 GCF_901765095.1 Microcaecilia unicolor
CCCCCTGCAGACTATCGGTTGGCGCCCCTCCCCCCGTCCAGCAGAGCAGGAACAGAAGGGAGTAGGCAAGTAAGCCGGACCTCAGGAAAAAATAGCACTGTATGTATCCCTCATTAATAAGTCTCTGACTCTAAAGTTTATAGCAATTTCATTAAAGCAAAATGTATTTTCACATATCACATCCTATCCAAGGAGAATGTTTTATATATGCCACCCGTCTGTGGTAAAACTTCACACAGTATCAAAATACCTCTAATATGTAGTCGTGCCAGCCGAGGAAACTAACTGTGCTCAGCTCACAAGAGACAGAGTGAACATAAAATAAAACTTCATCCTTAAAAGATAATATCAGATGAATGCATGAAGGTGAATATGAATTCCTGTGAATGGAATCAATTTGATTTACAATAAATCCAGATACTACTCCCTCATATATATAACAAAAAATTATTTAAGTGGAATGGAATTATTTGACTGTACTGGTAAACAGAAAGAAATACTCTATTGCATTCTAATCTCCTTTGCACCAAAGGATATAATTCAGATCAAACATTTATCTCTGATCAACTATCTCAGATCAAATATTTATTTCAGATCAAATATTAAGGTTTCCTTGCTTACAGTCACTTAAATCTACCTAGCCTTTATATAGCTTATAGGATTTAAACACTCTTAAACTGAAATTCACCATTTTCTATTCTTCATAAACTTCAAGTAATCCTGAAATATTCAGATCCTTTTCTCACTAGAGAAACTTCAATCGCCACCAATCTCTTTTCACTTATATTTTCTCATTTACCACAATCAGGCACTCTTTTATAACTTCAGTCAACAATCACAGGAAGTCACAGCTGGATGTCTCTCTTGGCAAAGGACAGCTCTCACTCTGTTCACTTGCCGGGCAGATTTCTTAACAGAAGCTGATCATCCAATCAGAGAGCTCTATTTGAATGCAGATTAACATACAGACACTCATGGGAATGTTTAGTGAAAAACACCAGACTAATTTGCATATGATTTAAACAAATCTGAGCATATGACAACCAAGTACAGACTCCCAGCACCTGAATTCTGCAATTAGATTTAAGGCAAATACTTTTAAAACTTATTTTTAGCACTTTTAAAATTTCAGGTTCTCTTTAATTTGAATGCTGTTTCAAGCTCTGAAACTCACCCTGACTGTGGAGCTAGCCCCAAACTGAAGCATAAATAGCAATCTGGTTGTATTCTCACGTAACTTGAAGAGCGTGCCTGCCTCAATTAATACTGCTCCTTTGCATGAAAAGGGGAGGGTAGTGGAGATAGAAGAATCACAAGTTCAGGTGAAAGATTTTGCAAGTGAGCAGATGGACGGTAGGGCAGTGGCGCCCCTCGAAGGCAAGCGCCCCCTGCGGCGCTTACCTCGCTTACCGCATCAGCACGGCCCTGGACACACACACATGTAGCAGCAATAGACACACAGACACACACACATAGCAGCACTAGACACAGAGACACATACATACACAGACACACACACACATGTAGCAGCACTAGACACACACACATATACACAGACACACACACACACATGTAGCAGCAATAGACACACACACAGACACAACCACACATACACATAGCAGCAATAGATACACACACACGTAGCAGCAAAGAAACAAGCAGATCCAGAAGTAAAATCCAAACAGTAACTTTATTAAAACAGAACCTGATGTGGTCCTGGGCAGAATGCTACAAACAATTATAAAATCATATTACTCTGAAATCATTACAAAAAATGTTTTGCCAACATACATTACATTTAAAACATGAGGGATCCAGTAAAAGTGTGTGAATAAAGGAAATAATACCAAAATCTATTCTCCATATATAATATACTGTAGCCTTACCCTACCTGAGATTATATTCATGTAACTTTCTTTAAATTAGTCACCTTATTTTCTTCTCCCTTATCTATATGTTACATCTTTACTTACACCCTATGCTGTCTATGAAGATATTTTATTGTATTATGTGTTAAAATTGAAATGGTTTTTCCATCATGCCAACTTCTATACATGGGCAAATTGTCCCCATAGAGGGAGTTTTGTGGAGACCCTGTTGCACCTAGTTATTCACACCAGCATAATTAATTAAGAGTTGATAGTTATTAGGGATACAGCTGTAAGTTGTTAAGTTTAAAAGGATGCCAAGTTGGGGTTGTTCTTAAATGTTTTACTTGTTTATGTATGATGAAGATTTTGAGTAGTTGTGGCGAAATGGTGAATTTTCCAGTATATGAATTACAATATTTCATGACGTGTATTTCTCTTGTTTGGCCAGCAGGTGGTGCATGTTTATGTTTAAAGCTGTTACAGAGAAATGACTGTTCCTTACTACTACTACTTAACATTTCTAAAGCGCTACTAGGGTTACGCAGTGCTGTACAATTTAACATAGAAGGACAGTCCCTGCTCAAAGAGCTTACAATCTAAAGGACAAGTGAACAGTCAGTCCGATAGGGGCAGTCAAATTGGGGCAGTCTAGATTACCTGAAAGGTAAGAGTTAGGTGCTGAAAGCAGCATTGAAGAGGTTGGCTTTAAGCAAAGACTTGAAGATGGGCAGGGAGGGGGCTTGGCGTAAGGGCTCAGGAAGTTTGTTCCAAGCATAGGGTGAGGCGAGGCAGAATGAGCAGAGCCTGGAGTTGGCGGTGGTGGAGAAGGGTACTGAGAGGAGGGATTTGTCCTGTGAACAGAGGTTTCGGGCGGGAACGTAAGGGGAGATGAGGGTAGAGAGGTAGTGAGGGGCAGCAGACTGAGTGCATTTGTAGGTAAGAAGGAGAAACTTGAACTGAATGCGGTATCTGATCGGAAGCCTTCCTTCTTTAGTTTAACACAGAGAAGAAGTTAACCTGCAGTGATGTGGCCAGCTACTTTTAAAAAATGTTGTTCTGGGCTCTGATTGGCCCAGATCTCAAATTCAGCTAGGATGTACTAGCTTTTTCTCCAGTCTTAGCCAGAGAGAAGAGAGAGAAAGATCTCTTTGCTGAGGCCCCGTGAACAGTTATATTGGATAACCTGTGAGCCGCTATATGTCCTGAACTCCCCAGGTACTATTTAGATAATAAACAAATGTTTAGATAGTGTTATAATTGATGAATATTTCAGTTACCTGTTAGTGTTTGCCAATTGCACCTTTTCTGTTTATTGTTCTAATTTTTCATGACAATAAACATTTTTAGTTTATTGCGTCTGCTTGACTGGACTGACTAAGAATCCTGGTGATTTGTGTGTTGGGTTCTGTGGGTGCTTTCTAGGGACTGTGGGACCACTGGGAGAAAGGCCCCAGTAACCTAGGAATCACTGAGGATAATTTGAGAGTAGGAGACTTGCCTAGAGGAGGTTGGGACCCAGTTGGTGGGAGGAGGGTGCTAGTGTAGAACACAAGTGGCAGGTGCAGGCAGATGATCTATGCTGGGGATAGACCCTCTAAGAGGCAGCGGGGTAGCCACAAGTGGATGGCTAGGTGTTCCATGACAGTAGTGTTTGTTTTTATGTATGTATTTTTGTTCGTCGCCCTGGAAAAGGGTGAAGGGTGTGTTATAAACTGAGATAAAGCCCTAGACTCTGGGTCCCCCTGGGCCGCCCTCCCAGGGGAGGAGCAATCTATTTTGTGGTCAGCCACTAAGTTGAAGTCTCCCATTAGGAGCAATGGCAATGATCTATGTGGGAGACACACCTGGAGTAAGTGGTCATAAAAGGATCTCCCATACTGGTTTGGTCCGTATAACGCTACTACCAAGTATTCATTGTGACGGAGCCAAAGGCGCACCACCACATACCTCCCCTCAGGGCCACTGCCTACCAATTGTGCTTTGGCCACCACACCTTTTCGAATTAGGATTGCCACCCCACTACGCCTGCCCTCGGCCGCTGCCCCAAATACCTCTCCTACCCACGCTCGCTTCAACTTTTGTAATTCCTCCCGGGACAATCTCGTCTCTTGGATGCAAGCCACATCAGCGCGGTGCCTTTTTAAAGCTTGTAAAATCTTTGCCCTCTTGATTGGAGATGTTATGCCCCCTACGTTCCAAGTTATAAATCTAGTCCGGGCACCCCCCCCTTCACAAATAGGGTGATTTCCATGAGTACTATGCTATAGTGAAGTACAGGTAATCCAGGCGCCCAGCTCCACCTGAGTCTCCCACATTCTTTACCCAATAACCTTAGGACGTGCCCCCGACCTACAACCCACTGCTGTTCATTAGTCCACCCCTTCCCCCCCTATCTCCCTCCCTTGCCCTCCCCCCTCCCCTGATTTCTCCCCCCCATAATACTCATGCCCTCTCCTTTCGCAACATCTACTAGGAGAGCACCGGTCTGTCAATGGCAGGGGTCCCCCTCCCCCACACCCTCACTCATTCCCTTTGTCAACCATTCATCCTTCCTTACCTTGATTTACAGCTTGTTCATATCATGCAACAGACCCCAAACGTATTATTCCAAATTAACAGCATAACATAACAGATATTAACTGGGTGCACCATTTACCAACTACCCAGGTGCTGTCTTGTGCCTGCGAACAGACTCCGCCACAACCCACTTCATGCAGATTTCCCTCAGCCATTTTGTCCAGGGGAAGATGGGGGATTGTCCCGCAGCAGGCCCTGAGCCTCTTCCTGCGAATGGTACATCTTCCAGCCTCCCGCTTCCAGCACTTTGAGCTGGGCCGGATATAGTAACATAAATCTTTGGTTTTTCACTGCCAGGTGGCGGCATACCGGGCCAAATGCCTTCCTGCGCTCCTGCAGGGCTGCAGAATAGTCCTGAAAATTTTTTACAGCTGCTCCATCAAATGTCAATGAGTCCCATTTAGATCGGGCGCCTCTCAGAATTTCCTCCTTGTGCAGGAAGTTATGTACCTTAATTATGACCACTCTCGGCCTGTTGCCTCCTTCGATTTTCCTGCCCAAGCGATGCGCTCTCTCCAGGCACAGCGGCCCAGCGCTCTCCAAAAGTGCGAATTCTGACTTCAGCTAATTCTCCAACTGCGTGGGTAAGGCACGATCCGACACTGATTCCGGAATCCCAATCAAACGGAGGTTAGACCTCCGGGATCTGTTTTCCAGGTCGTCCAAGTGTTTCGCTTGGGCTCTCAGCATTTTCTGCAGGTCCTGCAGTGATGTTTCTCTGTCCCTGCTCGAGTCCTCCAGCTCAGACACTCGCACTTCAAGTTATCCCGTCCGTCTAGTCGTTTCTCCCAGCAGCGATTCCACGCCCGCTATTTGTTCAGATAACTTTGTTAGCTCTGGCTGTAGAGTCGCTTTCACCGCCTCCGTAATTTGCTGTACTTGCAGTAGGTGGAATCTCGGCGGGATTTCCGAAACCGGGCCGGGCGCCATCTTGGCTTCCCCCGATCCTCGCTGTTTCTCGGCGCTTTTCTTCCCTGATTTCAGCGCTGACGCCCGGGTCTCCTTTGTAACAAAAGAATCCATAAAGAGGCACATGGTGGACCCGCGGTTTAGGAGTAGTTTCGATTGATTTCACTCGTTGTTCGGGGAATGAAGGAAGGGGAGCCCCAGAGAGAAGAAAGTTGCGACTTCCTTCCTCAAACCATCACGTGACCATCTGAAGGGTGTGTTATAAGTAATAAATCTAATCCAATCCAAGAAGAGTAAGCATTCTTGGCTGTGTTGAGCTCAGCAGAGGGATATAGAAATCGGTGTTTTGGGAGTTATGTTATGTTACACAGTTCTTTTCCACAATACCAAAAATAGTTCAATGCAGATCACAGGTTTAAGATAACAGGATAAAAATCTGGGAATTTACAAATAAAACTTTACAACTATTCTGTGACTACGTTAAGAGAAATATTTATTGAATAGATATGTTTTAAGTCCTTTTTGAAAAAGTAGATAATTCTCCAAAAAAGCAAAGCTGTATTGGTAACGAATTTCACATCAACACTGCTTGATAATATATAGAGGAGTCAAATATACATCATTGTTTAACTTAACTGAGGGAAAACAGAGTAGCATTTGATTACGAGGTCTACTGTTGACTACATTGAAAAGGAACATCACCATGGAGTAGTAAATATTCTAAATGTGTTTTTGTATTGTTATTTTTCATGTTTGTTGCATTTTGTTTGTATTTTTGGCCCACACCATTTCAGTAGGAGCTCAAGATGAGTTACAATCAGGTACAATAGGTAGTTTCCTATGAAAGAGGCCCTTTTACTAAAGCTTAGCATGCATTAATGGAATTAGAGCATGCTAAATGCTAAGAAGCTCACAGGTATAAAAGGGGCTTCTTAGTGTTTAATGTGCACTAATTCTGTTATTATGCGTTAAGCTTTGGAAAAAGGGCCTCTAAGTTTGTCCCTAAGGTAAAGGGGGACTAAGTCATAGGGTGAAATGCTGGAATTTGAACCCTAGCTTCCTTGGGTGTCACAAGTTCACATGAGCTAACCGGATTGTACTGTACAGTGGTCATACGCAAGATAATTACCTCTGATGCAGCTTTAGCGAAACAGGGACTCCCTGTCGGGTATTGGGGAATTACTGGCAACCGATGTGAAGATATGCAGTTTGAAGACGGCGTGAGATAAACTGAAATATTCACCTATTTGGGATTACAGTGACTGTGATTTGTTTTTTTCTAACCTGTAGATTGTACAAGTGGTTTTTTTCACTCTGCTTTGGGAATGAAATAAATTGATGAACTTTATGGAGAGTGGAGTTTTTTTTCTGATCTGTGATGGTGCACTGTTCTCAACGCCTTAAACCTTGGGTGGCTCGAGTGGTATCACTGAGGTCTTTCTTTCTCCACTTTTGACTTTGTATTGGTCAAAAGTTTTCCTGCCACAGAGACAATCCACCTGTCTGATATATAGTTTTTTTCTGGTATAGATTTCCTCGGGTGCCAGCCTGATATCCTAGCCAGAAAACCACTCAATGGCACTGGTTTTGTCACCTGTATATCACATTTTTTTAAAATTCTTTATTTATAATTTTCAAATAATACATTCATTTAACATAAATGTAGGCAAATAAGAAATTCACAAAAAGAAGAAAAATTACATTTTCCTTTAAATATTCAAGGAGTTAGAAAAAAAATGTTAGTCCACTAGTTATGATCAAGATACAAAGCAATGATATAAGGTAACTAAGGAGAATAATCTCTTAAACAAATTAGATTGAGAGGGTAGAAGCCAGGTCTCTGCCAACGTTTTCAGCTCCCCTCTGGCGCATTCAAAACTACAACTCCACCGCTTTCTTTGGCAATAATTAATTGCCTCAATTTATCCGGGTCAAAGAATACATACTGAATCATGTTTAAGGAGATAAGACATCTGCATGCAAATTTAAGTCTAAAAGTGCCACCTAAAGAGAGGATTCGAGGCCGTAGCCCCCAAAACTCTTTTCTCCTTTTTTGAGTTACTTTGCTAATATCTGGAAAAACTTGTATTTTTGCACCATAAAATTGAGCTGCAATAGATCTGAAGTACAGTCTTAGTATGTTGTTGCGATCGGTTTCAAAGGCGAAAGACGCAAGAAGAGTCGTGCGCTCAGTGATAGGTTCTAAGGAATTTTCAAGAAATTGCATCAGATTTAGTTCTGGTGCTGTTAGGGGCGTGACGGGCGTCAAAGTGGGAGGGATGGAGGGAGTGACATGTGTGTGGGTGGGGGCGGGTGTGTTGATGGCCGTCTGTGTTGCGCCCTCGACGTTATCACGTTTGACGCGAGGACGGGGAACACAGACATGGTGAGTTTCATGGCTTCACCACCATGAACTAACGAACCCTTGAGGGAGTGTGCAGTTGGCTTCAGGAGCTTTTGTCCTCAGAACGTTGAGGTAGCGTTTTATGCACAGATGGGGCGTGGCTGGGGGCGTAGGGTTACCATATGGCTCCAGAAAAAGGAGGACGGATTGAGCCAGCCGGGTTTTACTTCCATTGCTTTCAATGGAAGTAATTGAGCCAGCCGGGTTTTACTTCCATTGTTGTCAATGGAAAGCAATGGAAGTAAAACCCGGCTGGCTCAATCCGTCCTCCTTTTTCTGGAGCCATATGGTAACCCTATGAGGGCGGGTCTATGACTGAGGGTGACTGGTCCTGATACTCTAGCCTACGAAGACTACAGGAGTGCAGTGCTTCAGTGCCTTGCAGTGAGCTTCAGAATGTTTGAGGTGGGATTATTTATATAGATATTACCAACAGCTAGTTGTAAATTTTTTATCTCAAGTAAATTAGACTCACTCTTATCTTCCTGTGCTTGCACCTTCGATTCCAAAGTCTGTTGATGTACTTTTAAATCCTGTACTTCAGTTTTAAACGAAGAGGAAAGTTGAAGCAGCGACGTGTTCATAGTTTGAATGACATCCCAGAGGGCCTCTAAAGTAACGACCGCCGGCTTTACACTCACTCCGAGTCCCACTGGGGGAGACGCCAGGGTAGGGGAGGGGAAGGAATCAACATCTCTCTCCCTCCTTTGTGATGTCATATCCTCCGGTGTCAAGAATCCAACAGGGCCGCTATTAGCCTCAGAAAACACCGATTGAAGCTCTCCCGTCGGCCCCGAAGCTCCACTCGGTCTCGGAGGGGCAGTCTGGTTAGGCGGACTCAGCGACACCGTCTCCGCCTCCACACCAAGATCCCCTGGATGTACTGGGGATCCAACCTGGGCAGGGACCTGACTTCCATGAGTCTGAAGCCCAAATGTTCTAAAGTTGGCTGACACAGTGTTGAGGTACTCATGGGGTTAGAAGCGGCTTTAACTTCTGTTTTCCCCTTTCTTTTCACCATATTGGGGGTGAAAG
Organism: Microcaecilia unicolor; assembly: GCF_901765095.1. Classification (NCBI taxonomy): domain Eukaryota; kingdom Metazoa; phylum Chordata; class Amphibia; order Gymnophiona; family Siphonopidae; genus Microcaecilia; species Microcaecilia unicolor. The sequence continues at coordinate 214,951,368 of NC_044033.1, forward strand.
AAAGCAAAACGCTGGGTAAAGTGGCTTGAGTTCCAGGAGCCTTCAGGCAGTGCTCCCTCTCACGGACGCCATCTGGACCAACTGTATATCACATTCAATGAATAAATGAACATCTCGCAAATCACCCCTGCATGCTTGTACCATTCATACACAGTGTTTGTGCAACTCTATGCAACAATTCTGCAAACCTCCACCTGCAATGAGCTGGTGATCACTGAAACAAGAGCAGCCACGCAAAACATCGCAGATTTGCAAGGGGAATTAAAATTGTAGGCAACAAAAAGCTTATGCATAGAAACATCCCAGCCCTATTCTTTTTTAGTAGTGAGGTCAGTTAATGGCCCCAGTGCTGATGACTTGATCTCAGGCACTGTCTTATGGATGTGTGAAGAGTTTTTACGTGCACACTTTCTGTCACTTGCTTGAGATTCTGAAGGTGCCAGAGTTAGATGGATATCAAGTTTTGTCCGTAACCAACCTTTCTCCATTTTTGTATTCACAGCCTCAAGAAAAGGAATGAATCCGAGTGTCCGCTTCTCCCGAGTGTGCCTCCTGGTTCTGGTATCTGCTCTGATGATACTGTATTGGAAAAAAGCAGCACTGCACCGTGTTTGATCAGATTCCCCAGGGAAGAACCGTGAAAACTCGGCTCCTTATCCTCTCCACATGGCGAGCTGGATCTTCTTTTGTGGGTCAACTTTTCAACCAGAACCCAGACGTCTTCTACTTGATGGAGCCAATCTGGCATGTGTGGAAATTGTTAAGCACGAAACCTCCATACCTTCTGCAACCAGCTGCAAGGAATCTGCTCAGGTCCATCTTTCTTTGTGACATGGAAGCACTGACATCTTATGTGTACAAGGATGAATTCATCTCTGACCTCTTCATGTGGCAGGAGAGCAGGGCTCTCTGCACTCCGCCGGCATGCAATGCCTTCCAGCGCTGTGACATCATTGACAGACTGTTATGTATAAATGATTGTATGCAAGTCCCTTTCCGAAAGATAGAAGAGGCATGTAGAACCTACAGCCATATAGTGGTGAAGGCCGTGAGGCTCCTGGACCTTAAGGTGCTATACCCACTTCTCAGGGATCAGTCCTTGAACTTGACAATCATTCATCTGGTGAGGGATCCAAGAGCCATCTTCTCCTCTCGCCAGTATGCAAGACTGAATATAGCAACGCAATGTTAAGCAGGAGCAAGAATTCAGAGTCCAATGTCAACATAGTGATGCAGAAAGTTTGTGATGCCCAGGTGAGGATTTACAATGCTGCTAGGGCGAGTCCTCCCCCATTCCCTAGGAACCACTACCACCTGGTTCGCTTTGAAGATCTGGCAAAGAACCCACTGGATTACTTCAAAATGTGGTACCAGGCGTTTGGCCTCACCATGTCCTCCAGGCTGGAATCTTGGTTCATAACATCACTTCCGTCGATGAGAAACCCATCCACTATGGTTCAAAGGATGGAACCTTAATGCCCATCAGCAAGTTTTCCAAAAGGACCACCCAGTACTGGAGGGAGAACCTGAGCTTCCAGAAGGTGCAGGAAGTTCAGCATCTTTGCAGGGAGAACATGAAGGTGTTTGGTTATCACCCTGTCCAGTCCGAAGATGAGCTAAAGGACAGTTTGCTACAGTTGGTGGTACCACAAAAGAGCTTTCAGGAAGAGCATTAGGATGTTTCAGCCTTCTGCACGGCCTGTCCACTGAAGTGATGCACCATCTTGCACTAAAGAAAGGGGCATTCTGTCCTTCTAAACAGTCTCTCCTGTTTCCTATCAGGATGTGTTGCAAGATCGCTCAGCTCTTCTGACAGACTCTGCTGTTTCATGGCAAGATGTGTTACTGACCCTTTGTTGATAGGCTGTATCATGGAACAGATTTGCTGTCTGGCTGCGTATGCTCTCTCAAGTGGCACCGAATAATAAATATGTGAATTTTCACTATTTTAAATATAACGAGTGTCTTTTTAGAGAGAACATGGAAATTGGAATTGATACATCTAAGTTGGGATGTCTACATTTCCAGTAGAATTTTAGAACCGTGTCTGCCAACGTAGAGCCAGTTCTAAAGTACCTGGTGGAATACACACGCATGTGATGGTTATATGTGGCAGAAGCATCCATTTTACAATAATAATATAGAAAAAATATCAATGTAAGAAAACAGGGGAACTGCCAGGTGTATGTGGCAACACATGTGCAGGTGATAAAACAGCAGCTTGCATGTGTGAGTGGCACATTTTGCAAACACTAATATATCTGCCATAATGGAAACTCAGAGGTGGCTCACGGTTCCCTCTAAGCTGAGCAGTCCTCCTCCATCTACAGTGTTGCCAGTAGGGGGTGCTGCTTCACCATTACATTTTCAATAGAGAGGGACAGGCAAGTTCTACAGGTCTCCAGGGAACCTGTCCATTTCTAGCAATTGGCTAAGGTTACCATATGTCTGGGATTATCTGGACAAGTCCTCTTTTTGAGGGTACCATGGGGCATCCGGCGGGTTTTTCAGCCTACATAAGTATTGCCATACTGGGACAGACCAAAGGTCCATCAAGCCCAGCATCCTGTTTCCAACAGTGGCCAATCCAGGTCACAAATACCTGGCAAGAGTACAAAATATTTTATGCTGCTTATCCCAGAAGTAAGCAGTGGATTTTCCCTAAGTCCATTTTAATAATGGTCAATGGACTTTTCCTTTAGTTAGCCTTCAAAACCTTTTTTAAACCCCACTAAGTTAACCAACTGCCTGGTTGTCCTGGGCTTATGGGCTGGCTGGCTTGCGGGCGGGCAGGTGGGCTTCAGAGTGCCCTCCCTTCACGTACTTTAATGTCCCTAGTGGTCTAGTGGAAAACAACAAAGCAGATCAGTAAAAGATAAACACAAAGTTATTAAATGAAAACCAAATGTACATATCAGCCAGCACAGGCCGTATTTCGCCCAGCAGGGCTGCGTCAGGGGCTAAAAGACAAAGTTACATAAAAATTTAAAACCTTCAAAATGGCTGCCAAGATGTCTGCAGAAGTCTTGCAAGGTCACTGCTTGAAGTCTCGGTAGCCATTTGAAGCGACGCCGGCAACGAGCTGGTCAGTGCAGTGCCGGGCAGAAAAGAGTGGGGTTCTTTCCTGTTCTGAAGAGGCCACTAGACCACCAGGGCACGATAAGATATGCGAGGGGAAGGGATGTGGATGGAGTCATGTGGGCGGAGGGCGGGAGTGAGGAAGCTGTTAAAAAAAGGTGGGTGGAGGGAGACTGGAAGATTGGAAGGGGTGTATATGGGGGGGGGGGGGGGGAGGGAAATACATAGGGATGGAGAGAAGAGGAGAGGAGAGGGAAAAGAAAGGGGGACATGCTCATGAAATACTTAGAAATATACATCTTTTCATTTTTATATTTAGCAGAGTACAGAAGAAAATGCATTTGTTACTTTTCCAGTATTTTCACTGTTTGTAGAATCTGGCTTTCTTGGGGGGGGGGGGTGAAGGTGTGGAGACTATGCGGCGCAGGGGCGTGGTGGGGGGGGGGGCCTGACTGAATTTTATTTTGTGTACTGCTGGTAGCAATGCAGTTGGAGGACTACGGCTCAGCTTAGAGGGAACAGGGGTGGGAATGATTTCTAAATTTGGACTTGGAAGGGGAAACTTCCCTTAATCCCTCCTGTAAAGAACTGTCTGAAACAAGCACTTTACAAACACCTGCACCTGTGAATGTTTATCATTTTCATTTCCATTCTCTGGACCTTTTCTAATTCCGCTATATCTTTTTGAGATGCGTAGACCAGGATTGCACACAATATTTGAGGTGCGGTCGCATCATGGAGCGATACAAAGGCATTATAACATTCTTAGTTTTATTCTCCACAGGGCTTTTTTGAGGGGGTACTTGGGATACTGAGTACCGGCACCTTTCCATTGTCTGCTAAAATTGACCCATGGTCCCCCACGTTTTAATAAAAGAGCTCAGGCTCTACGCACCAATTCTGCCTTGTCATAGATTCTGTGACTGGTTGCAAGGGGCCCTGGTCCCTCAGTGATCACCCCAACCCTGAAGGGTGACCTGGCATTTTGAGTACCAGCACCTTTTTTGCTAGAAAAAAACACACTGATTCTCCGCATACCATGCCCCCTTTGAAAATACATGTGTTCCTGACAACACACGTGCAAATGCTGGCTATTTAAACTTGGGTTTTGCATGTGTATGTTATATACATGTGTATACCATGAATAACTTCTAAAATAAGGACCAGTAAGCAGATACTTACTAAGGGTTCACAAAAAAAACAGATCATTCTGTGAAGAGTTTCTAATTTTTGTGGAGTGTCATTTTGTGTGTTTTTGGAAGGAATTGAAGGGTTTCTGATTTTTGGGGGTGTGTTGGGAGAAGGTGTCTATGTGTTGTGGGGGGGGGGGGGGGGTAGGAGCAGTATTGGAATTGTGTCTCAGAGTTTGTACTGGGAAAGTGTGACATGGGGTTACCATATTTGCACAGACAAAAAAGAGAACACAAAAAATTAAAAATGGTTGCTAAAAGAAATATTTGATTGTAGCAAATGTGCAGATGGCTTTTAGTTAATGAACACACATTGACAGTGACTGAGCTACAGTATAGCAGTAGATAATAATCTACTTTTCAAAAACTTCTGAATTTGAGTTTGACTGAGTCCTATGTGTGTATTGTGTTGACATTGTTAGTAGTGTGGAGGGGCATAATCGAACGGGGACGCCCATCTCTAAGGCGGCCATCTCTGGGGACGGCGCCGGGAAGGGGCAGAGCCATGGGTGTAGTTTGACTGTTTCATTTGGGGGGGGCAAAGGATGGGGCGGGGCATATTAGCATATTCATTTGCACACACACACACACACATATATATAATATATATGCAAATGAATATGCTAATATGGAGGAAGGAAGGAAGGGAGAAAGAGCTGGCTTTTTGGGAATAATCATATTAAATTGTATGAGATATCTCATACATAAATTATAAACTATATACACATATAGAGGAGATCTTCCTTAGTATAAACATGTGTATATACTATCCACAATAGTCCAAAAACAATTCTACGATCAACTTTGAGTGTTCAAGAGTAGATGGAAATCAAATGAAAAAATAGTGGAGAAAAAAAAAAGACCTCAGTGAATACCGGATACACCTCTTTGTAAAGGACATGCCTTTTAAATAGAGAGGGAACCTCTTAATCATTAGTCTTTTAAAAAAAAACTCCACTTCATTTACTTTCATATTCATAATACCATCTCACCCCTGTAAACCTCCATTAAGGGCAGACACGCAATGCTTCATATCAAAAAGCCAAAAAATTAAGTATTACTTATCATGGACGGTGACCATTTCCATTTGTGAAACTTCACGAATTTCTGTCTTTTACTTCTCTTTCTCTTTCTTTGTAATTCCCGACAGGGAAGCCCTGTTTCGCCACTATCTGGCTGCTTCAGGGGAAATATACTTATTCAACACCTCCAAGAACAATTGACTCGCCAGCATACTGTCCTCTGGCCTCTACATAGAAATGGCGGTCGGCGTCTTTGTTGAATCTTCCAGATTAAATACTCAGCGGTCTGACGTCATTCCGTTCCCATGACGTATATTCACAGGAATGCTTTCCATTCAATAGATCCCCTCGGTATAACAGTTTGCAAAGTGAAAATCCACCTCTGCTCCTTTCTTCTCAACAGATTCCTGATGTCTCCCCTTCTCTCCGTAACTTGAACCTGCTCTATTACCATACATTTCAGTTCTGAAAAAATCATGCTGCTTATCCATAGCAATGAGTCACCATAGGTTCATGCAATTTTTTGACTGTATGCAATGCCTATGTTCAATCAGTCTCGTCTTCAACGCCCGTGAGGTCTGCCCAACATAGTTCATCCACACGGGCAAGTAATGACGTAGATCACATTCATCGATGTACAATTAGTGATAGCACGACAAGCATGCACCTTTCCTGTATTCTGATCTACAAATTCTTAGTTTTCATCATATTCACACATACAGAGCATTTCCCACAGCGTACTATGCATACCTTCATGAGTATGACTCATGCTTTGTCTATTCCAAATATCCGCAGGGCATAGGATGTCACTCAAATTGCTATTCCTTTGATATGCAAATAAAATCCTCAGATTTTGCAAGCAAGGGTGACCCGTAAGAGGGGTAAATTGCTTCTTTACAATCTTAGACATAATTTTCGAATGCAAATTAAATTTTGTTACAAATGTCAATATCTCTTCATCAGATTGAGATTACACTTTCGGTTGTAGCAACCACTCTCTATGATTATGATATGCTCTTTTTTTTGCTGTAGATACTAACTTGGGGGGGTGGGGTGAAGGTGTATTCTACTTATTCCGATATATACATATACTAGTAAAAAAGGCCCGTTTCTGTTAGAAATGAAACGGGCGCTAGCAAGGTTTTCCTTGGAGTGTATGTTTCAGAAAGAGCGTGTGTGAGAGATGGAGCATGTGTGTCAGAGAGAGAATGTGAGAGAGAGAGAGACAGAGTGTATGTGTTTGTGCGAGAGAGAGAGTGTGTGAGAGACAGTTGTTTGTGTTTCTGTGTGACACTGTGTGAGAGAGAGGGACAAAGACAGTGAGTGTGTGAGTGAGAGTGTATGTGGCAGACAGAAAATGAGTGACTGCGTGTGTGGTGTGAGGAACCCCCTCACCCCCTCCCTCTCCCCTGCCCCCTTGCAGCCAGGGATGTGCACAGCGACCCTCCTCTCCCAGTGTTCCCCCTGCAGCCACCCATGTTCAGCATCCCCCTGCAGCCACCCATGCCCATCAACCCTCCTCTCCCCCTGCTGCGTCCTTCCTGTCTCCCCTGCTCCCCTGCAGCCACCCATGTGGTCTAGCCCCCCCCCCTCAGCATCCCTCCTGTCCCCCTGCAGGCACGCATGTGCAGCGGTCCCTCCTCTCTCCCCTCCCCCCCCTGCAGCCAGCCATGTCCAGCGACCCTTCTGTCCCCCTGCCCCCCCCTGCAGCTACCCATGTCCAGCGACCCTCCTCTCCTGTGCAGCCACCCATGTCTGAGGACACTCCTCTCCTTTTTCCCTGTTCCTCCCCTGTGGCCAGCCATGTCCATCGACCCCCCTGTCCCCCCTGATGCCCACCACCCCTCTGTCCCCCTGCCCGCCCTGCAGTGTCCGTCCTGTATCCCCTGTCCCCCTTGCAGGCACCCATGTGGTGTGTGGAGCCCCATCCCTATCTCCCTGTTCCCTGCCCCCCTGCACCCACCCATGTGCAGCGACCCTCCCCTCCCCTGCGTCCTTCCAGCCACCCATGTCCAGCGAGACGCCCCTCCCCCCCCAGCTGGCGCAGCACCCAAAGAAAGCCCCTTGTCCCCCCCTTCGCGCATCACCCGACCCACCCCCCACCGTGGCACATCACCAAGCCCCTCACCACCCGCAACCGCTAATACAAACTGTGTCCGGCGGCTGCTGCTTCTGCTATTCAGCAGCAGCAGCCCGTACATAAAGAAAACAAAAAAAAAAAAAAATCCTCCTAAAACGCACCTCCGTTGAGAAGCATCTCACATGGCTGAAGTCTCAGCATGCGCTCCTCCTCTCCCCTCTGACATCTCGGTGTTTCTCCGGGTCTTCCGTAAGGGCACTGACGTTGAGGGGAGAGGAGGACGGCTGCAGAGACGTCAGCCAATGTGAGATGGTTCTCCACGGAGGTGCGTTTTAGGAGGTTGTTTTTTTGTTTGTTTATTTATGTACGGGCTGCTGCTGCTGAATAGAAGCAGCAGCAGCCGCCGGACAGAGCTTGTATTAGCGGTCGCGGGTGGCGAGGTGGTCGATGTGGGAGGGAGGGGCTTGGTGAAGCGGCGAGGGAGGGGTTAGGTGATGCGGCGAGGAGGGAAGGGGGTAGGGGCTTTTCTGATGCCCCGTTGCACGGGTTGTTGTGGCGATGCGGCGGGGGGGGCACTTAGAGGTGCACCGTCGAGGCAGTTTGTGTGTTTATGTGTGTTGTGTTTATGTGTGTGTGTGTTTATGTGTGTGTGTGTTTGTGTGTTTATGTGTGTGTGTTTATTGTGTGTGGTTGTGTGTGCTTGCGTGTGTGTGTGTTTATGTGTGTGTGTGTTTATGTGTGTTTGCGTGTGTGTGTGTTTATGTGTGTGTTTATGTGTGTGTGTGTGTTTGCGTTGTGTGTGTGTTTATGTGTGTGTGTGTTTATGTGTGTGTGTGTTTGTGTGTGACAAACACACACACACACATAACACACACACACATAAACACACACACAACGCAAACACACACACACAAACCAAACACACACACACAAACGCAAACACACACACACACATAAACACACACACACATGAACACACACACAAACGCAAACACACACACACAAACGCAAACACACACACACACATAAACACACAACAAACGCAAACCACACACACACACACACACATAAACACACACACACACACATAAACACCACACACATAAACATGTGTGTTTGCGTGTGTGTGTGTTTATGTGTGTGTTTATGTGTGTGTGTGTTTATGTGTGTGTGTGTGTGTGTTTATGTGTGTGTGTGTGTTTTTTGTGTGTGTGTGTGTTTGCGTTTGTGTGTGTTTATGTGTGTGTGTGTGTTTTTGTGTGTGTTTGCGTTTGTGTGTGTGTTTATGTGTGTGCGTTTGTGTTTGTGTGTGCGTTTGTGTGTGTGTTTGTGTGTTTATGTGTGTTTGCGTGTGTGTTTTGTGTGTGTGTGTGTGTTTGCATTTGTGTGTGTGTGTTTGTGTGTGTGTTTATGTGTGTGTGTTTTGTGTGTGTGTGTTGTGTGTGGTGTGTGTGTTTTGTGTGTGTTTCTGTGTGTGCGTTTGTGTTTGTGTGTGCGTTTGTGTTTGTGTTTGTGTGTTTATGTGTGTTTGCGTGTGTGTTTCTGTGTGTGTGTGTGTTTGCATTTGTGTGTGTGTTTATGTGGTGTGTTTATGTGTGGTGTTTTGCGTGTGTGTGTTTATGTGTGTGTGTTTGTGTTTGTGTGTGTGTTTATGTGTGTGTGTGTTTGCGTTTGTGTGTGTGTTTATGTGTGTGTGTGTTTTGTGTGTGTGTTTGCATTTGTGTGTGTGTTTTTGTGTGTTTTGTGTGTGTGTTTTTGTGTGTGTGTTTGCGTTTGTGTGTGTGTTTGTTGTGTGCATTTGTGGTTGTGTGTGGTTGTGTGTTTGTGTGTGCGTTTGTGTTTGTGTGTGTGTTTGTGTGTGCGTGTTTGTGTTTTGTGTGTGTGTGTGGTTGTGTGTGTGTGTGTTTGTGTGTGTGTGTTTGTGTGTGCGCGTTTGTGTGTGCGCGTTTGTGTCTTTATGTGTGTGTGTGTATGTTTGCGTGTGTGTGTGTTTTGTGTGTGTTTGTGTTTCTGTGTTGTGTGTGTGTGTTTCTCTGTGTGTGTGTTTGTGTTTCTCTGTGTGTGTGTGTGTGTGTGTTGTGTTTTCTGGTGTGTGTTTGTGTGTATGGTTGTGTGTGTTTGTGTTTCTGTGTGTGTGTGTGTGTTTGTGTGTATGTTTGTGTGTGTGTGTTTCTGTGTGTGTTTGTGTTTCTGTGTGTGTGTGTTTGTGTGTATGGTTGTGTGTGTGTGTTTGTGTTTCTGTGTGTGTGTGTGTTTGTGTGTATGGTTGTGTGTGTGTGTGTGGTTGTGTGTGTGCATTTGTGTGTGTTTGTATGTTGTGTGTGTTTGTGTGTGTTTGTGTGTGTGCGTTTGTGTGTGTGCGTTTGTGTGTGTGAGTGTGTGTGTGTTTCTCTGTGTGTGTGTTTGTGTTTCCCTGTGAGTGTGTGTGTGGTGTTTGTGTTTCGTGGTGTGTTTGTGTGTTGGTTTGTGTGTTTTGTGTTTCTGTGTGTGTGTGTGTGTTTTGTGTGTATGTTTGTGTGTGTGTGTTTCTGTGTGTGTTTGTGTTTCTGGTGTGTGTTGTTTGGTGTATGTTGTGTGTGTGGTGTTTGTGTTTCTGTGTGTTGTGTGTGTTTGTGTGTATGGTTGTGTGTGTGTGTTGGTTGTGTGTGCATTTGTGTGTTTGTATGTGTGTGTGTTTGTGTGTGTTTGTGTGTGTGCGTTTGTGTGTGCGTTGTGTGTGTGAGTGCGTTTGTGTGTTTGCGTTTGTGTGTGGTTGTGTGTGTGTGTTTGTGTGTGTGCGTTTGCGTGTGTCTTTATGTGTGTCTTTGTGTGTGTGTGCATTTGCTTGTGTGTTTGTGTGTGTGTTTATGTGTGTGTGTATTTTTGTGTGTTTGCGTTTGTGTGTGTTTATGTGTGTGTGTGTTTGTGTGTGTGTTTGTGTGTGTGCATTTGTGTGTGTGTGTTTGTGTTTATGTGTGTGTGTTTGTGTGTGTTTATGTGTGTTTGCGTCTGTGTTTGTGTGTGTGTTTATGTGTATGTTTATGTGTGTGTGTGTGTTTGCATTTGTGTTTATGTTGTGTGTTTGCGTTTGTGTGTGTGTGGTTTTTGTGTTTGTGTGTTTGCATTTCTGTGTGTTTTTTGTGTGTTTATGTGTTTGTGTGTGTATTTGTGTGTGTGTGTTTGTGTTTATGTGTGTGTGTTTGTGTGGTGTGTGTTTATGTGTGTTTGCGTGTGTGGTTTGTGTGTGTGTTTATGTTGTGTTTATGTGTATGTTTATGTGTGTGTGTGTTTGCATTTGTGTTTATGTGTGTGTTTTGCGTTTGTGTGTGTGTGTTTTTGTGTATGTGTGTTTGCGTTTCTGTGTGTTTTTTGTGTGTTTATGTGTGTGTTTATGTGTGTGTATGTATGTGTGTGTGTATGTATGTATGTATGTATGTGTGTGTGTGTATGTATGTGTGTGTGTGTGTTTATGTGTGTGTATGTATGTGTGTGTGTGTGTGTTTGTGGGGGGGGGGGTTGCCAGTGACTTTTGTGGTCGTGTGTTGGGGAGTTTGCCAGCAGTCTGTAGCGATTCCTAGGCAGGGGAGGAGTACGGAAATACTCCCCCTGCCTGGGTCGTTGTTTGTTGGAGGGGTTGCCAGTTGGTAGGGGCCTTTATGTGGAGTGCGTTTGTGTGTTGTGAGTGCGTTTTGTGTTTGCGTTTGCGTGTGTGTTTATGTGTCTTTGTGTATGTGTGCATTTGTGCTGTGTGTTTGTGTGTGTGTTTATGTGTGTGTGTATTTTGTGTGTGTGTGTTTGCGTTTGTGTGTGTTTATGTGTGTGTGTGTTTATGTGTGTGTGTGTTTTGTGTGTGCGTTTGTGTGTGTGCGTTTGTGTGTGCATTTGTGTGTGTGCGTTTGTGTTTATGTGTGTGTGTTGTGTGTGTGTGTTTATGTGTGTGTTGTTTTTGTGTGTGTGTTTTGTGTGTGTTTGCGTTTCTGTGTGTTTTTTGTGTGTTTATGTGTTTGTGTGTTTGCGTTTGTGTTGCCAGTTGGTAGGGGTGCCTTTATGTGTGAGTGCGTTTGTGTGTGTGAGTGCGTTTGTGGTTTGCGTTGTTTTTGTGTGTGTGTTTGTGTGTGTTTGCGTTTGTGTTTATGTGTGTGTGGTTGTGTGTTGCATTTGTGTGTTTATGTGTGTGTGGTGTTTGTGTATGTGTGTTTGCGTTTCTGTGTGTTTTTGTGTGTTTATGTATTGTGTGTGTGTGTTTAGTGTGTGTATGTATGTTGTGTGTGTGTGTATATGTGTGTGTGTGTGTGTTTATGTGTGTGTGGTATATTATGTATGGTGTATGTATGTATGTGTGTGTGTGTGTTTATGTGTTTGTGTGTATGTATGTGTGTGTGTGTGTGTTTGTGTGTGTGTGTTTGTGTGTGGGGGGGTTGCCAGGGCTTTTGTGGTCGTGTGGTTGGGGAGTTTGCCAGCAGTCTGTACGATTCCTAGGCAGGGGAGGAGTACGGAAATACTCCCCCTGCCTGGGTCGTTGTTTTGTTGGAGGGGGTTGCCAGTTGGTAGGGGTGCCTTTGTGATCCCTTTACTCTCTGTGTTCCGCCTCGTGGGTGGGGCAGAGAGACATGGTGAGTTGGATGGGTTCACCACCATGAACTTACGAACTGTTTAGGGATTTTGCAGATGGCTTCAGCAGGTTGTCTTCAGAATGTTGAGGTAGCGTTTTATGTACAGATAGGGGTTGCCAGTTGGTAGGGGTGCCTTTATGTGTGAGTGCGTTTGTGTGTGTGAGTGCGTTTGTGTGTTTGCGTTTGTGTTTGTGTGTGTGTGTTTGTGTGTGTTTGCGTTTGTGTTTATGTGTGTGTGTGTGGTTGTGTGTGTGCATTTGTGTTTATGTGTGTGTGTTTTTGTGTGTGTGTGTTGCGTTTCTGTGTGTTTTTTGTGTGTTTATGTATTTGTGTGTGTGTGTTTATGTGTGTGTATGTATGTGTGTGGTGTGTGTATATGTGTGTGTGTGTGTGTTTATGTGTGTGTATGTGTGTGTGTGTATATATGTATGTATGTGTGTATGTATGTATGTGTGTGTGTGTGTTTATGTGTGTATGTTTGTGTGTGGTGTGTGTTTGTGTGTGTGTGTTTGTGTGGGGGGGGTTGCCAGTGGCTTTTGTGGTCGTGTGGTTGGGAGTTTGCCAGCAGTCTGTAGCGATTCCTAGGCAGGGGGAGGAGACGGAAATACTCCCCCTGCCTGGGTCGTTGTTTGTTGGAGGGGGTTGCCAGTTGGTAGGGGTGCCTTTATGGATCCCTTTACTCTCTGTGTTCCGCCCTCGAGGGCGGGGCAGAGAGACATGGTGAGGGATGGCTTCACCACCATGAACTTACGAACTGTTTAGGGATTTTGCAGATGGCTTCAGCAGGTTGTCTTCAGAATGTTGAGGTAGCGTTTTATGTACAGATAGGGCGTGGCTGAGGGCGGGTCTATGAGTGAGGGTGACTGGTCCTAACCTATGAAGACTACAGGATTTTTGTGCTTCTCTGCCTTGGAGTGAGCTTCTCTGCCTTGGAGTGAGCTTCAGAACGTTCAAGGTGGGATTTATTAATATAGATACTATCCACCCAATAATTGAGCTGGGGGCTTCTCGAGGCCTTTTCATCTGTCAATACCAGCATAGTTTATGCTAAGATTGATCTATCTGACATCTATGTACTTTTATAAATAGATTTTCCTAATTGTCTAGATATCTCATACATACCGATGAAACTGAAAGAAGCCAAGAGAGCGATACATCTAGCGAAAGCGCAAGCGGAAGAACAAATGGCAAGAAATGTAAGAAGGGGTGACAAAAATTTCTTCAGGTATATTAGTGAAAGGAAAATGACTAAAAAGGGAATTGTGAGACTAAAAGATACTGCGAACCACTATGTAGATATGATGAAGAAAAAGCAAATTTGCTAAATAGATACTTTTGTTCTGTTTTCACAGAAGAAAATCCTGGAGAAGGGCCGCGATGGAGTGGAAAAAGTACAAATGAGAATGGAGTGGATAGAACACCATTCACGGAAGAGAGTGTGTATGAACAACTTAAAAAGCTAAAGGTGGACAAAGCCATGGGACCGGACGGGATCCACCCCAGGATATTGAGGGAGCTCAGAGAGGTTCTGGCAGTCCTTTTAAAGATTTGTTTAATAAATCCTTGCAGACGGAGAGGTTCCGAGGGATTGGAGAACGGTGGATGCATAGGCGCCCTGTATAAGAGGCTTGGGGGCTAAGCCTCCCCAGCCCAATCGTAACCTTCCTCCCCTTGCTGCAACCCCACCGCCTCCAAAATGCAGGGCTGCCTGGCACTGCAGCCAAGCAGCTCTGATCCTTCCCGCCCTCAGCTGAGCTTTCGGATGACAGCCCCTCCTCTCTCCTTTCCTCCCCCCCCCCCCCCGTGCGTGTTTACCTGTTTTACTTTCATCAGCGGCAGCGATGGCGACGACGGCAGAGATAAAGAAAGCACTACGGGATCCTGCAGCTCCTTCCTTCCCTTCCCCACGTGTCCCGCCTTCTGCGATGACGTATTTCCTGTTTCCGCGAAGGCGGGCTACGTGTGAGGGAAGGGAAGGAAGGAGCTGCAGATCCCGTAGTGCTTTCTTTTTCTCTGCCGTCGTCGCCACTCGCTGCCGCTGAAAGTAAAACGGTAACACGCGCCGGGGGGGGGGGGGGGAAATGGAGAGAGGAGGCTGTCATCCGAAAGCTCAGCTGAGGGCAAGGATCAGAGCTGCTTTACTGCAATGCACTGAAAAGGAAACTAGTCAACAATGTGAAACAGAAGCATCCAGAATGTAATTAACCAGTAAGATCTGTCTGTGCTCTTGTAGTGAACAACAGGATCAAATTACAGATATCAACTGTGCTGCCTTGTCCCTCCCCGCTCCAGCAACCTGAGACTACAAAAATTAGCTACTACAGAACTTCCAGAACCCCAAACCTAAGTTTAGGGTCACAACCTAGGTGGGTTCTGCATAGGTGCATCATTATTCTACATATCTAAGGGGATCACACAATTTTCACGCTATGTACCCCTACTACTTGACATTTCTAAGCGCTACTAGGTTACGCAGCGCTGTACAATTTCAACATAGAAGACAGTCCCTGCTCAAAGGAGCTTACAATCTAAAGACAATGTGCAGTCAGTCAAATAGGGGCAGTCTAGATTTCCTGAAAGGTATAAAGTTAGGTGCCGAAAGCAACATTGAATCCATGTTTTCCTGTGCTTTTTCCTCTTGCCAGGCTGCCATTTTCTTTTTTACCTCTCCTGCTAATTTATCTCTCCAGAGCAATCCAGGTACTATATATAGTTTTAAGTTATTTGGTGTTTTCCAATAAAGATTGGAATTACATACACGTCTCCCTCGTGTTTGGAAAGAGCCAGCTTGTCCTACTCCTCTCTCTCGTCTGATTGAAATTTAGGTCAGCCTTAGAGATGGTCGTCCTTAGAGATGGTCGTCCACGATTTCGGTCATATTGGAAACCGAGAATGCCCATCTCAGAAACGACCAAATCTAAGCCATTTGGTTGTGGGAGGAGCCAGCATTCGTAGTGCACTGGTCCCTCTGACATGCCAGGACACCAACCGGGCACCCTAGGGGCACTGAAGTGACTTCACAAATTGCTCCCAGGTGCATAGCTCCTTACCTTGGCAGCTGAGCCTCCCAACCCCCCCCAAAACCCACTACCCACAACTGTATCACTACCATAGCCCTAAGGGGTGACGGGGGACACCTACATGTGGTTACAGTGGGTTTCTGGTGGGTTTTGAAGGGCTCACATTTACCACCACATATAACAGGTGGGGGCAGGATGGGCCTGGGTCCACTTGCCTAAAGTCGCTGCAGTACCCACTAAAACTGCTCCAAGGACCTGCATATGCTGTGATGGAGCTGGGTATGACATTTCATGCTGGCATAGAAGCTGGCACAATGTTTTTAAATTTTTTTTGGGTGGGAGGGGGTTGGTGACCACTGGGGAGTAAGGGGAGGTCATCCCCATTTCCCTCTGGTGGTCATCTGGTCAGTTCGGGCACCTTTTTGAGGCTTGGTCGCAAGTAAAAATGGACCAAGTAAAGTCGGCCATGTGCTCGTCAGAGACGTCCTTCTTTTTATCCATTATCGGCTGAGGACGCCCATGGTGTTAAGCACGCCCCAGTCCCGCTTCGCTATGTTTCCGACACGCCCCGTGAACTTTGGTCGTCCCCGTGACGGAAAGCATCGAGGATGCCCAAAATCGGCTTTCAATTATGGCGATTTGGGCGACCCTGGTAGAAGGACGCCCATCTCCCGATTTGTGTCGAAAATGGGCGCCCTTCTCTTTTGAAAATGAGCCCAAGTATATATACCATCGCGTGTCTGGGGAACTTGTAAGATGACTCGTCGGTCCGTGGGCTCTCGGAAGTGCCGGTATTTGTGGGTTGGTGTCTGAATTTCGCGTTTTTTAGGCTTCAGAAGGAGGATAGGAGCCGGAGAGATCGTTGTGCTCAACCTCTCAATCATGACGTCACGGAAGTCGCCCAAGTATATAAAAGATGACTGTTCACTTTTGTTTCTTTTTCCATAAGTTTTTTAAAATTACTTTTCATGCAG
>NC_044033.1:214967336-215069836 GCF_901765095.1 Microcaecilia unicolor
GGTGCAGCAAGATAAAAGGAACGAGTCTGGAGTTAGCGTGGAGGAGAAGGGTACAGATAAGAGAGATTTACCCAGTGAGCGGAGTTCCCGTGGAGGAGTGTAGGGAGAGATGAGAGTGGAGAGGTACTGAGGAGATGCAGAGTGAATGCACTTATAAGTCAATAACAGGAGTTTGAACTGTATGCGAAAACGGATAGGAAGCCAGTGAAGTGACTTGAGGAGAGGGCTAATATGAGCATAGAAAGACTGGCAGAATATAACTTGTGCAGCAGAATTTTGAACAGATTGAAGGAGGAGAGATGGCTTAGTGGGAGACCTGTGAGAAGCAAGTTGTAATAGTCTAAGCAAGAGGTGATAAGAGTGTGGATAAGGGTTCTAGTAGTGTGCTCAGAGAGGAAAGGATGAATTTTGGTGATATTATAGAGAAAGAAATGACAGGATCAGGGCAGTTTACAAAAAGAACATATAAAATCTTGGAAGAGAACAGCATAAATCATGATAGGAAAGACCTAACACACATAAAAAAAGAACAAAAAAATATATATATATATTTGATACTGCACTGTATCAGCTCTGTAAGTCAATATATCTTCCAATTCCCTTCAGAATGAACATCAAAAGACAATGAAAAGGAATGAGCTGTTAACAAAACTTTAAGGGTTCCTTTTACAAAGCAGTGCTATTGATTAATATGCTGAATGCAAAGAAGCCCATGGGAATTGAATGGGCTTCTTCGCATCAACGTGCCATTAATCGGTAGTGCCGCTTTGTAAAAGAAGCCCTAGATCTTTTCAAATCCATTTCCACACGAATTGGCTTTGGTAGTTTATTCCGAAGCGTTGGGGCAAGCCAAAAAAATGAACTTGTGTGGGTGGATTCCCATAATCCACTGGAGAGATGTGGCAGGATCATTCTGTGGTCTTGCTGGGATCTAAGGACCCTAGTTAGGGGTATAGGGAATTACTGAAGTATTCAAGTCTGGCGGCAGCTTCTCATAATGGTTCTAGGTCAGTTCCTACTTGGACAGTTCCCACCGGACAATTCTCACCACCAATTCCCATCTGGATAATCCCACCTAGGACAATTCCCACCACACCAGGGAGAACAATTCCCCACCCATAACCCCAAAATAGAAAAACACACTAGGGCAAATAATCTCCCTCCATTTTGTCTTCCACATCGTTTGGGGGCCCAGTCCCCCCTCACAACCCCCCCAACAACATTATCTTTTACACACTTTCCCCTTCCAGACATGCAGTTCATGTTTAATCTGGGATCTAAATGTAAATACGTAAATAAATAATAAATAATAGATAAATACAAACTGCAGTTCATGAGGGGCGGGCATTGCCCCCCAAACTAGGTTTGAACCTAATTCAGCCCCTCAAAATGACCACATTGCGATTTATAACAAATTACTACTCTACCTATGAAAAGTTATTCCGTTATACGTCTGTGTACATCCGTATGCTGCTCTAACTCCTTGTTTCAGACGCCGTAAAAAAGAAAGAAAAAAAGCACCGCTAAGACTTATGGGACTCGATACTAGAAGAAGCTACAGCCAAAAAAAATTATAGGGAGGTGGGAAATGTCCGGGGGGGGGGCTGGGTGGGAATGTCCTTGTGGGAATTGCCCGGTGGAAATTTCAGGGGGGCCGGGGGGGGGGGGGGGGGGGAATTGGTAGGTGGGAACTGACTGGGTGGGGACCTGCCCGATAACCTCATAATATGCTCTGTGAGCAAGAGTGAGGATTTTAAATTAATTTGAAACTGAACTGGTAGCAATTGATTTTTTAAACAAAGGAGTAATGTGGTCATACTTGAGAACCTTCCCAAGTAACCTCAGTCTAGTGTTCTGTACAGTTTGTAGATGTTTGATATTAATATACCCAGAATACCTTAATCTAACTCAGTTTGCGCTACTTCTGAAAAGGTGTGAGCAAAATCCAAATAAAAAATATAAGATGTACTCGCATAAACCATATTCCTGTAATCAAGTCATAAAATTGAAAAAGCGTGCAATAACATATGAAAAGCTTCTTCATTAAATATGTATTTACTGAACAAAGTTGGCACAGTAATAAAAAACCTTTTTTTTTAAATTAAAGATAATACTTGTTCATGAAAAGAGAGTCTACAATCAAAAAGTACTCCTAAATATTGAAGGCTGTCCACTTTTGGAATGGGTCTACCCAAGAGAATGGGTGTCAACAGAGGACGATTTTCCTGTCTTGTTAATTTTTTTTATTATTAGGATTTATTTACCACCTTTTTGAAGGAATTCACTCAAGTAAGAATAGACATGATCAATAGGCAATTACAGCAGTAAAAATATTCAAATAACAATACAAAATATGACATAGTATAATATTTACAATGTGAACACAATAGGTAATAGAATATTTTAATTGATAGTGAAGGGTAAAGCAAAGATGAAACATATAGAGAGTAAGAGAAGTTAGAAAGTAAGGTGACTGATTTAAAGAAAGTTGTACATGAGGTCAGAGAGATGGTTGAATATTATCTCAGCTAGGGTATGAGTGTTATCCAGCAAACTGTTTTATCAATATTTAAAACTAAACAGTTAAGCAAAATCTGTTGCATCCTACCACCAGTCAAGAAATGTGATCTGATCAGGGAAAATGTGGATCAGCACCAGAACTGGGAATCGTCCTTTTGACCGTTTTCTCCACAATGTAATTTTATTTTACTGTTATTGCTGCTAATTTGTAAATTATTTCCTTCTCTTTTTTTTTCAACGGAACTGCTAAATAAATTACTCTGACAACACAAGTAAAATTGTTGTGCCAATAAAGTTATCTGAATTTGTAATGCTGATGTGAAATGGAAGGCGTAGGGACTACAAATTGCATCACCCCAAGGCTACGTAACATTGAAAAGCCAGTCCTGTCCAAAAACGTCCCACCAGAAACCAGATGAGCTGACAGTGTCTCATAATACAAGAATCAGATGAATACAAGAATCAGATGAAAGGTTAAGACTTTTCCCAGCCATCGATTTAACCAGATTATCCAGCCAAACCCAGATTACAAAGACTCCTCTTCTCACAGATCCACAGAAATGTGAATTTACAACTGCTATCATTCCATTCTCCATTCCATCCTTTATCATATCGAAGCTGCACACAGTCCTCGTCCCTCTCCATAATTGTTAGGCTCATCTGTGTTCCAGAAACTGAAAAATAAAACCCCACAAAATCAACTTTTGATGATTTAAAATTGATAGGATTGGAGATGCCTACCACAATCTGGGTTTCAGCAAAGGGAGGGAGGTTAAGAGGCTCTGCCAAGGTCAAACAGTGAGTGATGGAGCAGCATGAGTTCTAGGTATCAGGACAGTGGCGTAGCCAAGGGTGGGCCCCCACTCACATTGGGCTCAGGCCCACCCAGTAGCAGCAACCTATGATGTGGCTGACAGGATCCTCAAGCCAAAAACTCCCAACAACTGTCCCTCCTGCATACCTTTTAAATAGCAGATCTTCGCCTGCAGCAAGCAGCAACTGATACATACTACTTGCACCGGCCCCACAGCCTTCCCTCTGACATATTCCCGCCTATGTGGAAACAGGAAGTTGCATCAGAGGGAAAGCTGTGGGGCCAATATGAGCAGCGTGTATTAGTTGCTGCTCGCTGCTGGTGAAAACCTGCTATTTAAAAGGTATGCGGGGAAGGGGGATGTTTGAGCGACCATATGGCATGCATGTGAGAGAGGGTGAGACCAAATCACTTGTGGGACAAGGCGAAGTTCTGCCCACCCATCGTAGGTCCAGGCCCACCCAAAATTGGGTGTCTGTCTACGCCCCTGTATCAGGAGTGGTTCAGCCAAGCCTAGAACTGGTAACCATTGGGACTGTAGGCAGTAGCTCCACTTTTCAGCCTGAGGGAGTTTTGACCTTTCATCCCTACAGCCTGTGCCCCCACCCTGCTGATCATCATACCAGAAATGATTAATGATGTGCTGAAATCGGATAAAGATTCACTGAACCTCTTTTTAACAAGGGTCATCAGAACACATATACTTAACATAACAAACCATAAAGTAACATAAGAATAGCCATACTGGACCAGACCAGTTGTCCAGCTAACCCAGTATCCTATTAAACAGTAGCCAATCCAGGTCACTAGGGGGCAAATCAGATACTTTTTTCTTCGCTCAACGTGTAATTAAACCCTGGAATTCGTATAAGTACATAAGTAATGCCACACTGGGAAAAGACCAATGGTCCATCAAACCCAGCATCCTGTCCACGACAGCGGCTAATCCAGGCTAAGGGCACCTGGCAAGCTTCCCAAACATAAAGGCGGTTAGCTTAGCGGGGTTTAAAAATGTTTGGACAGCTTGGTAAAAGAAAAGTCCATAGACCATTATTAAATGGACTTGGGGAAAATCCACTATTTCTGGGATAAGCAGCATAAATGTTTTGTACTTTTTTGGGATCTTGCCAAGTATTTGTGACCTGGATTGGCCACTGTTGGAAACCGGATGCTGGGCTTTAATGGACCTTTAGTCTGTCCCAGTGTGGCAATACTTATGTACTTATAAGTACCTGGCGGAAACCTGGCCACCGAAACCCCACAGTTTTAGTGAGAGCAGACGTACCTAAAGGACAGTGGAGACCCATCTACCCATTGCCAGACGCCTTCTGTATCCTTGTCACTCAGACCGATCCAGCTGTCTTTCGAATTAGTGCTGTTGGACAGAAAATACTGAAGCAAAGAAATTGAACACAACAGTTTG
This sequence comes from Microcaecilia unicolor, assembly GCF_901765095.1. Taxonomy (NCBI): domain Eukaryota; kingdom Metazoa; phylum Chordata; class Amphibia; order Gymnophiona; family Siphonopidae; genus Microcaecilia; species Microcaecilia unicolor. Next base: position 214,972,094 of record NC_044033.1, read on the forward strand.
TCAAAATATCCTTTGGTCTTTCTGTAGCATCTGGATTGTACATACAGGAGCAAGATTTGCAAGATTAACAAAGAGGGAGAATGAAATCGGATTTAAGTGTCCCCAAGGAAATGAAACTTTTAGGGGAATAAGGGATCTTGTACAGCTGAGATGCTAAGATGGAGAGTTCTTTTACTATGAGTGTAGGCGACTATGCATGTAGAACGCGCATGAAATTAGAACTACCGCCTGGCTACGGTGTGCGCCGGGCGGTAATTATAATCTGTACGTGCGTCCAAAAAGTGTGGCAGAAAATAATTTCTATTTTCTACGACATGTACATAAGTGTTGCCATACTGGGAAAGACCAAAGGTCCATCAAGCCCAGCATCCTGTTTCCAACAGTGGCCAATCCAGGTCACAAATACCTGGCAAGCTCCCAAAAAAGTACAAAACATTCCATACTGCTAATCCCAGAAATAGTGGATTTTCCCCAAGCCCATTTAGGAAGCCGTCCAAACCTTTTTAAAACTCCGCTAAGCTAACCGCCTGCGCTAACCGGGCGGTAATCGACAGTGTACGTGCGCTGACGATTACCGCCGGTTAACGCGTGAGACTTTACCGCTCTGTGAATGGGTGGCGTAAGGTCTCAGGCCCAAAATGGGCACATGTTGATTTTTATTTTGCCGCACGTCCATTTTTGGCAAAAAAGCCCCTATATTTCTTTTTCGACAGTTTGCTTCAGTCCTGGTTTTTACCACTTTGTACGCCGAGACCGGTAAGGGTCAATATTCAAAGTGATTTAATTGGCCAGAAATGGCTTCGCTGGTTAAATCACTTGTGTGGTGCTCAGTGCTGCAGAATATCACAACAGACTGCTAAACTGCAAGCCGGTTTTTTGGTGTGGTCGGGGCAGAATCGGCAACTTGGATTGCGTAAGAGTCAATCATATTTTTGGGGCCCTTTTAGAAAGCAGCGGTAAGACCACCGCAGACTTAGCGAGTGGGAATCTGCAACTACCGCTGGGCCAACGCAGGTGCTGACGGTAGTTCCACCTCAGTGTGTGCCATTTTCGGCACTAGCAGGAATACTTGAAAAATATTTCTGCAGGGGGTTCTACCCTCCTTTCGCATTACCACACGGTAAGTGCAATCTTACCTCATGGCTGTTTCTTTTTTCATCCTTTTACCCGCTGCGGTAAAAAGGGCCTCAGCGCGCGGCAAATCCAGCTGCCGACGCTAGCGCAGGGCCGCTTTTACTGCAGCTTCGTAAAATTGCCCCTTTACGCAGTGTCAATTAGGGGCCCCTTTTACTAAGCCATGGTAAAAAGTGGCCTGCGGTAGTGTAGGCCCGTGTATTGGGCGCGCGCTGGGCCAGTTTTTATGGGACGGGAAAAGGGCCTGCGGTAAAGATAAAACCAGCACGCACCCAAAACTGACCTGAGCCCTCAATGCCACCCATTGATAGTGTTAAAGGCTCGCACGCTACACCCACAGTGATGGTTGGCGCCAATTGGCAATTACTGCAGAAACCAGCATGCATAGGAGGAAATAAATAATTCATCTAGGCATTATGAGCGCACCAAATCAAAAATTACCTCCAAGAGGACACACTGGCATGGCGGTAGTTTCATTTGGGCAAACGCTTCATGCGCATAGAGCCTACCCTGGCTTAGTAAAAGAGCCCCTTAGGTGGTTAAGTGCTAAATATTGCACTCAGCTGCATAAAAGAGTCATAGTAATGTAGTAGATGATGACAGAGAAAGACCTGTACGTTCCATCCAGTCTGCCCAACAAGATAAACTCATATGTACTACTTTATGTGTATGTATACCTGACCTTGATTTGTATCTGCCATTTTCAGGGCACAGACCATAGAAGTCTGCCCAGCACTAGCCCGCCTCCCAACCACTAGCCCGCCTCCCACCACAGGTGCTGCCGAGTCAGCCGCATAAAGCAGGATGTTCAGTGCCAGCTCAATATCTACTTCTTAGCTTTCATGTCTGAAAGAAACACAGGAGCTACAAGTAGAAAGGGAGGGGGGCATGCCAGGCCTGGATTAGACAATCTCAAATAAGGGTCTAACGGATAAGTGCTGGATTCTTTTCCTTTAATCTGGTTGTATAGCAACAGAAGTTGCTATAACTGTTGTCATATGTATCAGAAGAAGTTGCTATAATTATTGGGTTGTGTCAGCTATAAGTAGTGATGTGCCTCGGAATTCTGCAATTGTTAATTATAAGTGGAATAAATTAGATTAATACAGTTTTGAATATGAAGAAATAACTTTTTGAATCATGTTAGGTAGGAGGATTTTTGACAAATGATTATAAATGGGGGTCTGTGTGTGAGCATTAGTGGATTTGCTCCAAATGCTTCCCACCTGCTGGGATCTTTTCCTCAATTAAAAAAATATATATAAAAAATTTAATTATAAAATGTATAAAATTCATGAAAACGTTTTTGTTAAAAAAGTTTTCACCTTTTGGCTGGCTTTGTCCACTATTATCTAGATTATAGAATTGTCAGGGTCGATGTTCAGCCGCTGGCGGTGAGTGTGTTTTAGCTGCCACCAGTGTTATGCCTCGATTTTCAATGCCAGGCCATGTCCACGCGGCATTGAATAATCAGTTTAGGCAGCCAGCTATTTCTTATGCGGTTAAGTTGCCTAAACAACAACGGACTGTTCCATAAAATGTAGTGAAACTAAAAATCAAAAATCGTGGAAACCCTACCCATCCAAATAACAATTACATCAGGTGACAACAAACACTGTTCCTCAAACAGGAAACACTTTTTTTTCAGGAACTTTTTTTATATTTGAGGAATTCTTTTATTGGTTTAAAAAGGAGGAAAAAAAAGCCTCAGCAGTCAAAGGTACTAGCCATCGGCCTGACATAATCCACTTGATTTTTCAAAAGCCGAGGCTCTGGCAATTTGCAGGTCATGATGTCAGAGGAATGACTGTTGCATGTTAAAAAAAAAAAAAGCAGTATCCCCTGAAGAAGCCTGTCAGGGTGAAATGGGTCCCGTTGGAAGCTTAAGTTAAGTGCTTCATTTACACATTCTCTGTGACAATATTTGGCAAGTTAAAGAAACGTTTGTTAACAGTGACTGAACTTAATGTTTAAGTACGATGTTGTAGAAGATTCTCATTGCCTTTAAAGGGTGAAACTGTTCAAGAAGAAGAAATTAAACTGAATTAAACAAGTAAGATTGAACTGAAAATAGTTTGGAGGTTTTTTTATGCAGTCAAGTGCAATATTAAGCACTTAACTGCATAAGCACATCACGTAAAGATAGGACTGACTTTTATGCGGTCCAATTTAACCGCTAAACTTAGGTGGTCAAGTGCATAAGAGCCCCAGACCACCCACAAAAAAGCCAGCTTTGAGTTTAGTGGTCTGTGACAATATTCAGTGACTCTAACCGTTAAGGGCTTCTGAATATCAGTGGATAGCCCTGAATAGTGATTTAATTGTCCAGGAGCCATTTCTGGCCAGTTAAATCGCTTTGAATATCGACCCCACCCTTATGCTCATAAATGTATGTGCATAAGAGGCCTGCACAAATAGGAATCTTAACTTTACATGCATAAGTTAGTATCTACATGGACAGGGCAACTGAGTAATGTTAAGCAGTGTTACGGACTCTGTTGTATCTCTAAGAGCAGGACATATTTACTGTAATATTAAAGGGCCGTACTAAAACTGCATTGAAAGGAACAAATACGTTATTCGCCATTGGTACTTATACCAATCTACATGTGTCTTAACCTCAGCATACTCTCAGGGTTACCTCCTCTCATTACAGATGTAAATATGCATCGTCAAACAACGTGCATCCTTTATTCTAGCTTCAGCCCCTAACAGCCCTATCTATTTCCATCTTCAACCCAACTCAATCTTTCAGTCTCAACTCCAACTCCTCCAACAGCAAACCACCCCTTATTCCAACCTCAACTCCAACTCATTCCTTTCTTCGAACCTCCTCCCTTCCAATAACAGCTTAATCCCTTAGGCCAACTCAAACTCTTCCCATTCTCAATGCAACCCTATCTTTCAGCTTTCACCCCAACCCCTTCCAACTGCATCCAATCCTATTTTCCAACCCCAACCCTTTACATCCCAAATGTAACCCTTTCTTCCAACCCAAATCCCTTCCAACTGTACCATCCTATCTCCCAACTCTAATTTCTATCCAAACCATCCTTTTCTTCCAACTCCAGCACTTTCTAAATGCAACCCAATTCCTTCTTTCAAACCTTTCCATCCCCAATTAACTCCTTTTGTTCGAAAATTTATTTCCAGGCCTATCTTCCAATGCATTACTCCTGATAACTGGCTGTTTGGATTAAGCTTCAGTACTCTACCCCTCCCCCCTTCAATTCTGGCAACATCCAACTCATATAGGGAAAACCCAAGCCTTCTTCTCTAGGCTATAAGGCCCCATACCAGCACACAGCAAAACAACCTGTTCTTCTAGGCTGTTAATAATAGCAAGGTGGGAATTGCTCTCAGCGCAGGATATTCTCGCACCTTCCCAGTCTTTGGCTGTTGTTGAGAACTTGTAGCAGGATCCCCTAAACAACAACCAGCCAAGGGGGCATTCCTGGCAGATGGATCTTGAAGCACACGCCTGGCAGATGGATCCTGAAAGGTAAAATATGGGTCATCAGAACACATCCTGAAAATGGCAATGGGGTGGAAACATCTTACTCCTTATAGCATTACTTTGACTTGGGCGTAGGTGGGGAATTCATGCTACAAAGCTTGAGTGGATTCTAGACCCTGAACATAGTCCTTATTCCCATCCTTCATATTAATCCTAAATTTTACTTTGTCAAGCCAGATCAGTCCAGACACTATCCCTCCAGCAGATGGAGACAGAGAACTGGTTTCACTTACATCATCCCATGCAGCAGCATGCTTAACATTCTCTATTTCTAGCAGATGGTAAGATGGTACCCATGCAGCCTTGACTGGTGGGGCAAAAGAACAATGCAATAGTGAAATCCGGGACAAGTGTCTTGGGGCTGATTTTGCACCTTGAATTGTGTTCAGTTCTGGTTGCCGCATCTCAAAAAGAGATAGTGGAATTAGAAAAGGTGCAGAGAAAGGCGACGAAAATGATAAAGGGGATGGGACGACTTCCCTATGAGGAAAGCTAAAGTGGCTAGCCTGCTTATAATCGAAAGAGAAAAAACGCCTATATTGCGACCCAAATCGGGAGGTGGGCGTCTTTCTCCCGTGGGCGCCCAAATCGGTATAATAGAAAGCCGACTTTGGGCGTTTCCAACTGCAATCCGTTGCGGAAATGGGTAAGTTGATGGGCGCGTGTCGGAGGCGTGGTGAAGGCGGAACTGGGGCGTGGTTATCGGCCGAGGACAGAGGGGCGTCTTTAGCTGATAATCGAAAAAAAAAAAGGCGTTTTACCGTGATTTTGGGTCACTTTTGTGGACCCTTTTTTTTCACGAACAAGTCCCAAAAAAGTGCCCCAACTGACCAGATGACCACTGGAGGGAATCGGGGATCACCTCCCCGGACTCCCCCAGTGGTCACTAACCCCCTCCCACAAAAAAAAACCCCACTTTAAAAACTTTTTTTCCAGCCTCTATGCCAGCCTCAAATGCCGTACCTACCTCCATGACAGCAGAATGTGTTCTATCCTCTGACAGCCTTTCCCTGGTTCTGATGTGGCTCTCGGGTGAGTGTGACACCTTTTCTGTTATGCGCACTGCAGAGTCACATCAGCAATGCATTGTGGTGGGTGTAGGGTATTGGGCTCCGTGATTCCACTAGCTTGTGGCAAATGCTCATGATGTTGGTAGTTGGTAGGCTCTACTTCCATGGTGCTTTTCCCCCTGCTTACTGGGTCAGAATGTGCCCTGTTTGTTTCCGGTAGTCCATGAAGTAGTGGCCATTTTTGTAAGACAGTTTTAGATCCCTTTCACGTGTTAGCCACGTTACAGAACTTAGTTCTTACCTTGAATGTGGCTGAAAGAGGGCATTGTACACCATTCTGCCAGCTCGGACCTACTGCTAATCTCAGTACCAGGGAGACTCGTTGCCAGTGGGGCACAACCTCTGATCTGCAGTTAACTGTGAGTAAGCGTGCTTATTCCAATAAAGGACGTTTTCGGAGAGATTAGTCTTCAGGTGTCAACTGGTGTGCCAATGTTATATAGCAGCAACAAGTCCTAGAGGCCTGCGTGTATGCAGGTCCCTGGAGCACTTTTAGTGGGTACCGCAGTGCACTTCAGCCAGGTGGATCCAGGCCCATCCCCCCTACCTGTAACACTTGTGCTGGTAAATGGGAGGTCTCCAAAACCCACTGTACCCACATGTAGGTGCCCCCTTCACCCCTAAGAGCTATGGTAGTGTTGTACATTTGTGGGTAGTGGGTTTTGGGGGAGGGGAGTTGGGTGCTCAGCACCCGTGGTAAGGAGCTATGCATGTGGGAGCATTGTCTGAAGTCCACCGCACTGACCTCTAGGGTGCCCAGTTGGTGTCCTGGCTGTCAGTCAGGGGGGGCGAGTGTACTATGAATCGTAGCCCCTCCCATGAACAAATGGCTTGGATTAGGACGTTTTTGAGCTGGGCGTTTTTAGTTTCCATTATCGCTAAAAAAAAACAAACGCCCAGCTGAAAAACGTCCATTTTTTCGAAAATACTGTCTGTCCCGCCTCTTCACGTACCCGTTTTCGGACATAGACGCCCATGGAGATAGGCGTTCGCTTTCGATTATGCCCCTCCACGGCTCTTAAGCTTGGAGAAAAGACGGCTGAGGGGAGATATGATAGAGGTCTATAAAATAATGAGCGGAGTCGAACGGGTAGACGTGAATCATTTTGTTTACTTTTTCCAAAAATACTAGGGGCATGCGATGAAGCTACAAGTAGTAAATTTAAAACGAATCGGAGAAAATGTTTCTTCACTCAACGTGTGATTAAACTCTGGAATTCATTGCCAGAGAATGTGGTAAAGGCGGTTAGCTTAGCGGGGTTTAAAAAAATGTTTGGCCGGCTTCCTAAAGGAAAAGTCCATAAACCATTATTAAACTGGACTTGGGGACAATCCATTATTTCTGGTATAAGCAGTATAAAATGTTTTGTAATTATTTGGGATCTTGCCAGGTATTTGTGACCTGGATTTGCCACTGCTGGAAACAGGATGCTGGGCTTGATGGACCTTTGGTCTGTCCAGTGTGCAATACTTATGTACTTATGTAGCTACCTAGGGGTCTTTCTAAGAGGTAGTTGATTAAAGGTCCTACGCCAGGGAAAGTGGAAGGGATCGATGGGAGGCTTGCAGTCACTCCAGATGGGCCATCTTCTCTTCCCCCTCCTCTTTTCTTCCTCTCCCCAACCATAACTTCTGAATAGGAGGAAATAATCTGAGGGTAGATTATGGGGGAGTTTGAAGATCCTCAGAGATTGTGTTGCAGGGACGCCTTGGAAAGCAGAGGATGTGCAGGAAGCATTTATTTTAATTTACTGTAAAAACCTACATTTTGCCTTTTTACTTTTCAAATTACAACAGGAATAAAAATGTAACAGTTTAATATATTAAATATACAATAATTACAAGAAAATATATACAAACAATACAAAATAACAAAACCTACACAAACAAACAGTAGCTTTCTAGCACATATATGCCGAAGAATAGCTTAGTGGTTAGTGCAGTGGACTTTGATCATGGGGAAGTGGGTTCAATTCACACTACAGCTCCTTGTGACTCTGGGCAAGTCACTTAACCCTCCATTTCCCCAGGTACAAATAAGTACCTGTATATACTATGCAAAATATTTTGAATGTAGTTGCAAAAACCACAGAAAGGCGGTAAATCATTTCCTATTTCCTTCCCTTTTGATTTCTCTGAACAGCCAAATTTTCAGAACGCATGGAAACTGTAAACAACTAAGGATGCTATAGGGGAGAGGAACAGGCTACTGTTCCATCAGAGTGGTGATGCTGGTGGATATCTTTCCACTTTGTCTGCAATAGTATCGGCATGGTCTCCTGTTTCAGGACTGAGATTGGAGTGCTGGCCATTTTGTGCACCTTGCACAGTGTGCTACATGCCCTGACCTCTCCAAGACTGCTCCATGACTGCTCATGTTCTTCGGTCTGCAGGACTTTCAACATCTATCACACCAGTGAAGGGAATATCAAGAGAGTGTTTGGGGGGGGGGGGGGGGGGCTCCTGCTGATTTCTCCTAGAGTTGTGAATTGGAGACACTAGGCCTTTAGTACAATGGATCAGGGTTCTAAAACTGGACTCTTCCTGAGAAAAGTCCACCTCCTCAAGGACAGGCCTGAGAACCTGGAGAGGTCTGTAGGGAAGTAAATCCTAAGTGCGATGAAGAGCAGTATCTATTCTTCAGGGTTCTCAGCAGGTCCCCCTAACTGAGGATTAAGTGGTACAGGACAACCAGAGATTACCCCTGGAAAGGGACAGAATCTACAGTGGACCTTCTGTGCTGAAAGGACCTTTTGCCCTTCTTGATTTCTCAAGCCTTAGAGGTGCTGGGATAGTGGAGGTTCTTGCAGAGAAAGAGAAAAAGCCTCTAGGGTAACTACCTTTGAGGGGTATTTAAAAGCGTGTGAAGGCCTTCCATCTTTAGAAGGCTGCTTTGGAATAGGTAAGCAAGAGTGAAATACCCCAGACACACCAGCTTGAAGGTAGGTAAGGCAACGAGTAAGCCTTATCTTATTCCTAGATAGGAGAGAAAGAAATTAATGGATCGAAAGTGAATGCCCTGGCTGGTATCAATGGTATTATGGGACCAGAGACTGACTGGATTCAATGACTTTTGGAAAGAGGCAGGGTAATAGCAGCAGGAACGTCTATAACTAGAATCAGATAGATGCTTCATATAATGTGATATCAGGGCATCAGTGCAGAATACGACCAAATTGGTTACAGCTACAGCCTGCTTACATCTATGAAATTGGAGATTCTTCATCAGGGGAATCATGGTAGTGGTGCAGAGTCAAAAAGGGGATGTGAAAAGGGTGGGACATGGGCAGATCGGGGCATTCCTTTAAGTTACGCACGTAGTTATAGAATAAGGGGGTCGTCACCTAATTTAGGCACAAACTGTTCTATAACGTTAATGCATATCAGTTCAGTTGGAAGTAGCAGATAAGTGGAACTAGAATTTTGGAATAACGGTTCTCATCCCACTATTAGTGTATATGATATTTATATACACTTTTGATACTTTGTACCCCTGATGCAGCCTGAGGGCGAAACGTGGCCACGTCGGGTATTGTTCCAATAAATGCATTTGATTCCAATTCTGACCTGGAAGCAAACAGAAGCAGATCAATCAAGATGTAGTGTACAGCTTTATTCTAAAAAAAAAGCATGAAACAGGGACCAGATTAGATGTCTTCAGCCTGCTAAGTGGATTGAGCTAGTTTTGGAGGAACGCATTATGCTGGTTTTTTTTGCTCCGTTGTGAACCTGTTTCGTTTTCAAGCCCGTGACGCAACCCTAGTGGGTGAAACACAGTCTGTGTCGGGCGTTTTTTTAGAATAAAGTTGTACACTACACCTTGATTGATCTGCTTCTGTTTGCTTCCACGTTGGATTTTGCGGATCATCTGCCTTCTTGTTTCTTGGGCCAATTCTGACTTGGACATTCTTTTGAAAATGCCCCTCCGTGTTTATAGATTAGCACTAAGTGCAGTTACACCCATAACTGCAAATTGGTTCCACTTAACACCATTTAAGGGTCATTACTGGAAGTTAAAGCCAATTAGTGCCTACTTAAACAATTAAGTTAGGCGCTATTCTATAACTTGGGCTTACAATTTTGCGCACTAGTTGCAAAATTTGGTGCCCATGTTTATAGAATTAGAGGATGGTCCCCCATCTTACATAGAAAATACACATCTAGGTTAAAAAAAATTCCCTATCATCTTTTACACCAGTTCAGAAGCACGTACAGATTTTTTAAAAAAAGTGATCATTTAGGCCAATTCTACTTAATCTCACAAGGTTCATTTCTGTCTTGAAACCCCCTCCCCCCCACATACACATTATTGCAGCCTCATTACTTAATTGGTGACATATATATTTGGCGGACTTGTGAAATGGGCTGGTTACACGAGAAAGTACCAGCACTCACACGTGGATGATACGTGAATCACCACGTCTACATGGAAGATGCCAGGTCAATAACAAAATGGCTGCACCAGATCCCTGTGCTGGAAAATACATAGGTCTGAACAACCCAAACACAGAAACTGGGATTTAAATTAGTTCATGCTAAACTGGGGGAAACTATATATATATAATACTGAACAGCCCACAGTTGACTGTTGAAATATATAAATGTAAACAAAATTAATTAAATTTCATAATTAAATTTCGAAGTGCTCATACTACTGAGAGACTGTTACCGATCAACAAGATCACTTATATCACTCTCTCTCCATGCTGTAATCATTGCACTAACGATACAAGACAGCATTTTCACATCCAAGATGCTAGAAATCAATCCTTTACTAGACCTTTTGGCCTACATCAGGAGTCTAAAGAACAAGTACAAAGCACTGCTTACAAGACTAACAGAAGGTATCAGTGGCACATATTTACTTGGTTCAAATCCTATTTGAGTGGAGTGGAGGAGTGGCCTATTGGTTAGGGTGGTGGACTTTGCTCCTGAGGAACTGAGTTCAATTCCCACTTCAGGCACAGGCAGCTCCTTGTGACTCTGGGCAAGTCACTTAACCCTCCATTGCCCCATGTAAGTTGCATTGAGCCTTCCATGAGTGGGAAAGCATGGGGTACAAATGTAACAAAAATAAAAAAAATTGTCAGATAAACAACAATCACTGTTCAGAAACAGCACATCATTTCCTTGGGTACTGAACTGTGGGGTGCCACAGGGATCCATATTGTCTTCCATTTCATTTAATATCTACCTGAAGCCTCTAGCTTTGGTCAACAAAATTCTACATCTATGCTGATGATGTGCAACTACTCATACCCGTTGACCAAGATCTACCCACAGCTCTGAGTAAACTGACTGCCTGCCTAATTGCAACTCAGGAATGGGCAAACAACAACAAACTTTGCCTGAACCCAAATAAAACATAGATTTTTTGGGATACCAAATACAAGTGGAGAAATACCCGACTTCAAAATACCTATGAACTCCCCCTAAAATCACAGGTTAGCAATCTTGGGATACTGCTAGACTCATCACCCAATCTGATCCCGCAAATTCAAACAACTTTTAAACACTGTCTCTATCACCTACAGCAGCTATGAAATCTCTCTCCATATATTGAAAAACCGAGTCTGACCACAGTAGTCTATGCTATGATAACATCACGACTAGACTACTGCAATGTCCTGTACACTGGTCAAACCAAAAGGAGTTTGTACCAGCTCCAGCTAATTCAGAATGGTGCAGCAGGACTGATAGGCTACAATAGGCGTGACCACATCACACCCTTCCTTCAAAAACTACACTGGTTACCAGTACCTTACAGGGCTAAATTTAAAACTCTCTGTTTGATTTTCAAGGTCCTCAGACAAAATAGGCCAGAGTACTTAAAGACTAAGTTAGCCCTTTACATACCTTTAAGACCTCTAAGGTCCTCTCAAGGATCATCAGTATCATCAAAAGAAATTGTAACATGTGATACCCCCAGTGAGCCTTCTCAGAGTAGCCCCCACACTTTGGAATTTTCCCAGAGGAGCTACGAGTAACTCGAGACTACCTCTATTTCAGGAAGCAGGTGAAAGCCTAGCTCTTCTCTCAAGTCTTTAATATGTGGGGTGACTGACTGTACACTCATTCTGCACTTAGACTAGCTTGCGACACACACTGTAACTTAGATCAGTTCCTTATCTCTTGCTTAACTATACAAAGAACTTGCCTTGAGTTTAGCCAACCATCAAATTATCCCAACTGACTCTGTACCGACCGTGCACCTTGTTCCCATCATATATCTGCTCTTGGTCCCTGAGCTATATGGAAGGCCATATTGTAGAAAATCTTTAGCATCATATCTATGTTAGTTGAATATTCTAATGCATGTTTATTAGGTTTGCCATTAGTATTATGCTAACATTGTATTATAGCTCTGCTATTTGAATTCCAGTGCTGTTAAATGTATATTTTTTTATACTGTTTCACGATAGTTTTCAAGTTTACCTCATTTATTGTATTTAGTTTATTCTTGGTTATTTTACTATTGTTATGCTATTAACAAAATTGTAAATTTTATGTTAAATTGTACCTGCTGTACACCGCCTTGGGTGAATCTGTTCACAAAGGCGGTTAATAAATCCCAATAAAAATAAAAAACAATAATAAATAAATAAGAACCAAAACATATAAAATCCACACTCACTGTTCAGTTATCATCAACACATCCACTTATGAATTCTCAATCCTAAAATCTCACCACACATACCTTTAATCACAGAAAAATGTATACCATATGTTTTTCGTTATTATATTTGCCCTTTAGTTTCCCGTTGTTTTCCTTCCAATGTTTCAATGTTCTTTTCCATTGATATACTCCTTAACGATACTTAGATTTTGTCTCGTATAACTCTTCACAATGTAATCCATAACCGAATTGTAACAAACTGTATTTCCATCATTCATAATGTATTGTAAGCCACACTGAGCCCGCAAAAAGGTGGGAAAATGTGGGATACAAATGCAATAAATAAATAAATAAATAAATAAATCAAATCACAAACAAACCAAAAATGTATAACAAATGTATATTAGCTTGAACAGTACACATATAAATTGAATACAATCAAAATATCAAAATAACAATTATATTAGTGCTTTGTATTTGTTCTTTAGACTCCTGATGCAGGCATGGCCCGTGTCGAGCCTAGCATAAACCTTCAATAATGGATTGATTTTTGTGCACCTTGAATGTGAAAATTTTGTCCTTTTCCTGATAGAGATCCATGGAGGATTGTTTTCTGGGGTTTTTTTTTTTCCCCGTAATCATTGCACTTCCATATACCAATTCCTTTTCAAAAAAAGATTTCAAAATTATCAAATATTTGTATCGGTGTAAAACATGAAAAACGAAATGTACTGAATTGAGCGTGTCCTGGCCTGGATGTCTCAATTCTCATCTCTATGATGTATCTAAAACTGGGTTTCATATGTTTGTATTATATTTATCCTGATGTTTTTACCTACGGTTTCCTTCAGTTCTTCTAAGGACTTGTCAATCCTGGATAGATCCTTCTGTTTCACTTCAGCCAAGTCCAAATACCCTAGAGACAGAGATTCATTTTCATACTAATATTCAGCAAGCTTGGGAATTGGATACAGTGGCTGTACCTTAAGCTTATAAGATGAAATTGTCAGCGGGAAATGACCCTATACTTTCAGAGAGACATAAAAAGTCTTCCACATTTGTGACCCGCTGAGCGAAAAGATACCAAAGCGGGTTATTTACACTTATTAATACTACAAGATAGAGGAATCAATTGCATAATCCTACAAAATTTCAGCCTCGGGTATGGACTAATGACGTCTTCAAAAAATGAGAAACGTTTATAAATAAAAACAAAAGTAGTTTTTTTTTTTTTGAAAATTGCATTTGAAATATCAAACTAAAACTCGTATCTCGTAATCCATAGGAATTATGGAAAAAACATTTTCTACTGACTCTAGCAGCGGCGTAGCCAGACTGGTTATTTTGGGTGGCCTTCCAAACCACCCCTGTCCTGCAAATCTCTCCCTCTCCTTCCACACTATTTTGAATTAGGTGGGGTACAGTTTTTGAAACAATGATGATTTTCCCACAGTCGACAAATCAAACCAAAGAAGTGGAGAAAGCCAACCAAATGTTCAGGATGACCAAAGTTTATCTTCAAATAATGCTGATAGATAACCCAAACGGGCTATGTTTCGACAACACAGTCTTCGTCAGGGGTATCTTTCAAATCAAGCCAAACATAGTACCGTGTTGAGTCATCCTTTAATAAGGGGTCCTTTTTACTAAGGTGCGCTGAAAATGGCTGTCTAGTACAGGCGCATGTTTTGGGCACGCATATCCATTTCAGTGCGCCTGTAAAAAAGGCCTTTTAAATTTTTTGAACAAAAATGGACGTGAGGCAAAATAAAAATTGGCACGCGCCCATTTTGGGTCTGAGACCTTACCGCCACCCATTGATTTAGCGGTAAGGTCTCATGCAGTAACCGTGCGGTAATCATCTATGCGTGCAGAATGACAATTACCGCCCGGCTTCCACTGAGGTGCAGGACGGTACTCACGTCCTATCTTTTATGATTAATTTGGTTCATGCTGTTTTTTACTGTACTTTGGAAGATTCATGATTTCAGACTTTCGTACATTTGTCATCTCGACTTGTAAAGAACAGTGTAGCCCCTGACGCAGTCCAGTTGGGTGAAACACGGCCAATGTCGGGCTGATTGAATATTTGTTGTCATTTAATAAATCATTTTTTTTATTGATCTGCTTTTTTGTCCTATTTTTTGAAGAGCCTGATTCTGTTCTCACTCTTCGTTCCTGTTGTCAGCAATCCTGTCTAGGGTTGGTAGAGATCAAAAGCTTGGAGCCTCTATGTCTGGCTTCCTTTGTTCTTAGAGAGCCCTCCCAGATGGAACAAAAGGTATGTTAATCATGGAGTAATGAGAAACAAAAGGGCTATGGGCCTCGAGCACCATTTGGTCCATTTTGCCATCCTCCATGATCCCTGAGGGAGGGTAGTTCTCAGAGGTCAGAAGCTGGTTTAATATTACTCTATATTAATTGTAAGTATGTCCAGCCATCCTGATACCGGTTAAATAGTTTTAAATATCGCTGGACTCTCCCTAATTGTAGAAATTTGCATGCCCACCAGGGGCGTATCTGGCCTCCGGCGGTAGGGGGGGGCCAGAGCCAGAGGAGGGGGCAGACGTCAGACTCCGAACTGGATTCAGATGCTTTCAACTCCAGCATGTTGGCCACGGTGGGGAAGAATTTGCAAGTTGTCACCACGGGTTGGCTGGCGGGGGTTGGGGTCCCCCGCCAGCCGAAGAAATATTTTTTAAACGCAGAGTAAGCGGACGCAAAAGTAAGAAACGGCAGCGGGGGAGGGCTGGCGGCGGAGGGGGCCAGGGCGAAATCTGTGGGGGCCCAGGCCCCTGTGGCCCCACGCATACGCCCCTGTGCTGTGCCCAACTTCATGCTTAGTGCTCAAAGTTACACGGACAAGTATAAAATAATATCAGTTGTGTACGTGACTTAATGACATAATTAAATGCTAATTGGGCTTAACAATCAATAATTGGCACTAATTACTTAGTAACTTCTAAGCTCAATTCTGTAGCATAAAATTGCAAGGGGTGTGGTCCTGGGTGGAGCAAGGGCAGGTCATGGGCGTGCCTAGCACTTATTCATGCGGTTTTATACATGCAGATAGATGCACCATTATACCAGTCGTTTGGTTGGCAGAATTGCTGATATAGACTTTGCGCTGAGTGCTAAGCACACGCCCGTTTTAATAAATTCCAATTAGCACCAAAATGGCTTCTTAAGATCCCAATTATCGCGCTAATTGGCTCGTTATTCAATTACATTGCATGTGCAATTTTTACCGTCCTTTACAGAATTTAGGGGATAGCGGATACTGCTAATCTGAATATGAGCTTTTATTTAAGCCCCCAGTTCAGTCCCCTTCATTCACCTGCCTTGCATTAGGCCCCCCTTTTCAGCTCCAGCCCCGTTCTCTCACCTACCCTACTTTTCAGCCCCAGACCCATTCTGCCCCTGCCACAGGCATGGCCCCATTCTCCCTCCTGCCCCATTCTCAGACCCTAGCTCCAGCCCATTCTCCCTCTGAGCCCCCCTAACCCAGTCACTTCACTGGCTTCCTATCCATTTCCGCATACAGTTCAAACTCCTCTTATTGATCTATAAGTGCATTCACTCTGTAGCTCCTCAGTACCTCTCCACTCTCATCTCTCCCTACATTCTTCCCCGTAACTCCATTCACTGGGTAAATCTCTCTTCTCTGCACCCTTCTCCTCCACTGCTAACTCCAGACTCCGTTCCTTTTATCTTGCTGCACCATATGCCTGGAATAGACTTCCTGAGCCGGTATGTCAAGCTCCATCTCTGTCTTCAAATCTAAGCTAAAAGCCCACCTTTTTGATACTGCTTTTAACTCCTAACCCTTATTCACTTGTTCAGAACCCTTATTTTATCATCCTCACTTTAATATTCCCTTATCTCTTATTTGTCCTGTTTGTGTCCTCATTAGACTGTAAGCTCTGTCGAGCAGGGACTGTCTTTCATGTTCAAGTGTACAGCGCTGCATACGTCTAGTAGCGCTATAGAAATGATAAGTAGCAGTAGTAGTAATAGTAGTCCCCTTCTCCCATCTGAGCCCCCCGATCCAGTCCCCATCTGCCTACCCTCGGCTCCCTCAACAGCCCCTTTCTCTCTACCGCTACCTTGACCCCCTGCATTTTAAGCATCTCTCGATCAGCAGCGCAACACCTCACATCTGCCTGTAAAAGTGGAGGAGTGGCCTAGTGGTTAAAGCACTAGTCTTGTAATCCAGAGGTGACCAGTTCAAATCCCACTGCTGCTCCTTGTGATCCTGGGCAAGTCACTTAACTCTCCATTGCCTCAGGTACAAACTTAGATTGTGAGCCCTCCTCAGACAGAGAAATATCCAGCGTACCTGAATGTAACTCACCTTGAGCTACTACTGAAAAAGGTGTGAGCAAAATCCAAATAAATAAATACAGAATTATTCCCACTGCATATTGATTTCCACCTAACTTTTATCTGGAGTTGGCACAGAGGGCCAGCCCTACCAATCAAAGACTGTGTTTTTTGCATACGCCTCCACTGTTCATCCCCTACTGACCTGCAGATAAGATTCTGCAGCAAGTCTCTCTGCATATCCCTCCACAGACACCACTCCCCATCACCACACCGACATGCACAGCCACCTTCTTTACCCCTTTTATCAGGAGTGGCCACCCTCCTTACTCCTTCACATCCGGCTCTATTTAGGAAACCATCATGCAGGCTGTTTCTCTGGAGGTTGAAATCCTCAGTGTGGGTCAATTTTTTCTTTCCAGGAATCTCTTGTAGTTTTTTTTTTTTAACTTTCTACCACTGGCTAAAATGTGACGGCCTGAAGACTGAATTTAGTTTCCCTGGTACACAGTTACTTCTCCTTTCAAGATGATTGTGTCATACTTACACTTTATCATGATTGGGAGAGAGACGAAAAGCCACAGGAGTGAGATCCCCAACAGGAAACAGATGAGGAGGAACTTATAACTGCAAACCCTTTCTTCCTGGAGAATGATTCCTGAAAATATCTGAAATCAAGAAGTAGAGAAAATATCTAGAAAAGAGCAGAAATATCTGAGGGGCGATCCAAAGTCTTTTACTGTGTGATATAATCAGATAGAAAGGGTAGAAACTCCTAAGAATCATCTTAAGTTTTTGTTTCGGTGGAATGTGTAACAGTGGTATTTATTCTCTACAGGGTAGTGGCGTAGCCAAGGGTGGGCCCAGGCCCGCCCACTTGGGCACAGGCCCACCCAGTAGCAGCATACCTATGATGTGGCTGGCGGGGCCAAGCCCCACCAGCTGAAAACTCCCAATAACTGTCCCTCTTGCATACCTTGTAAATTGCAGATTTTTGCCTGCAGTGAGCAGCAATTGGTACATACTGCTCGCACTGGCCCCACAGCCTTCCCTCTGATATATTCCTGCCTAGGTGGAAACAGGAAGTTGCATCAGAGGGAAGGCTATGGGGCCAACGTGAGCAGTGTGTATTAGTTGCTGCTTGCTGCAGGTGAAAATCTGCTATTTAAAAGGTATGAGGGGAGGGGGGATGTTTGAGAGACCATATGGCATGCAGGCAAGAGAGGGAGAGACCAAATCACTTGTGGGACAAGGCACAGTTCTTCTGCCCCCTATCTTGGGCCCAGGCCCACCCAAATTGGGTGTCTGGCTACATCCCTGCTACAGGGTGTAATAAAGGAGTAGAGGAGTGGCCTAGTGCTTAGCACACTGGTCTTGCAATCCAGAGTTGGCTGGTTCAAATCCCACTGCTGCTCCTTGTGATCTTGGGCAAGTCACTTAACCCTCCATTACCTCAGGTACAAACTTAGATTGTGAGCCCTTCTGGGACAGAGAAATATCCAGAGTACCTGAATGTAACTCACCTTGAGCTACTACTGAAAAAGGTGTGAGCAAAATCCAAATAAATAAATAAAGGACAAAAGGGTTAAACAGATACATAGGAATAGGGTTACCATACATCCAGACTTCATGGACATGTCCTCTTTTGAGGACATGTCCGAGGGCTTTGGCCGCCCACCCGTTTGTCTGGATTTCTGGGCAGGTGAGCAGCGCCGTGGGTCTCCCCTTCCCTCCCCTTCCCTTACTTACTATCTGTCCCGCACCACCCTTGGGGGTTTAAATTTGTAATTTACCTCCGTCCCAGCGGCGGCCATGTCATTTCAAAGCCCTGCCTGTCTCTCTTCTTCCCTCCCTTTGTGACGTGAGTTCGTTCCGCAGAGTCCTGCCTTCTGACATCATTTCCTTGAGGGCAGGACTCTGAGGGAACGAACTCACGAAGGGAGTGAGTTCGTTCCCTCAGAGTCCCGCCTCAGGAAATGATGTCAGAAGGCGGGACTCTTGCGGAACGAACTCACGTCACGAAGGGAGGGAAGAATAGAGCGGGCATGCGGGCTTTGAAATGACGTGGCCACCGCTGGGACGGAGGTAAATTAAGATTTAAACCCCAAGGGCGGCGTGGGGCAGATAGTAAGTAAGGGGAGGGAAGGGGAGACCCATGGCGCCGCTCGCCCAGATGGATGGAGGCAGGGGCAGGGGAGAGGAGAATCATGCTGGGTATGGATGGAGGAGGGCAGGGGACAGAAGAGAATTGCTGGATATGCATGGAGGGCAGGGGAGAGGAGGGTTGCTGGACATGGGTGGATAGAGGGGATGGCAGGGGAGAGAGAGGGGTTGCTGGACATGGGTGGATAGAGGGCAGGGCAGGGGAGAGAGGAGGGTTGCTGGACATGGAGGTCAGGGGAGAGGAGATTTGCTGGACATAGGTGGATGGAGGGGAGAGTAGAGTTGCTGGACATGGGTGGGTGGCTAGAGGGGAGAGGAGGGTTGCTGGACATGGGTGGCTAGAGGGGAGAGGAGGGTTGCTGGACATGGATGGAGGGGAGATCAGAGGAGAGGAGATTTGCTGGACATAGGTGGATGGAGGGGAGAGTAGAGTTGCTGGACATGGGTGGCTAGAGGGGAGAGAAGGGTTGCTGGACATGGGTGGATGGAGGGCAGGAGAGACAAGAGGGTTGCTGGACATGGGTGGATTTAGGGCAGGGGAGAGAAGAGGGTTGCTGGACATGGATGGATGGAGGACAGGGGAGAGTGGAGGGTTGCTGGACATGGATGGAGGGGAGGGGAGGGAAGACAGGAAGGAGATGCACATGGATAAAGGGGAGAAATTCTGGACATGCATGGAGGGGAGGGAAGACAGAGGAAGGAGATGCACATGGATGGAGGGGAAGGGAGAGAGAAGAAATGCTGGACATGGATGGAGGTGAGGGAAGAGAGAGGAGAGATGAGATGAGGGAAAAGGGAGAAAACCTGCACATCGATGGAGAAAGATAGGCAGAAGCTGGATCCACTGGACAGCCAAGTCTGCAGAGGACCCAGCTTTTACTTACGGATGTAAGGCAAGAAATGAAGAAGAAAGGAGGAAAGTAAAGAAATAAATGGAAAGGAAAGCCCTGGAAATGGAGTTGAGGACAGATAGCAGCAGAATCAGGTAATGGGCCAGCATGACCAGAAAAACAAAGTCACCAGACAACAAAGGCAGAAAAATCATTTTATTTTCATTATAGCGTTTGGAATCAGGTGCTCAACGTTAAAGGTTATGTTTATTTACTTATTTATAGCTTTTATCCCACATTAAACATGAATTAGATTGGAACCTGGGAGCATGGTGGAGAAGAGAAAAAGGAGATGCTGGGGGGGGGGGGGCGCCAACTGATAGTCTGCAGGGGGGCACCAGAGACCCTAGGACCGGCCCTGTATCTGCCCTGGTGGTCTAGTGACCTCTTTGGGGCAGGAAAGAGCCCCCTCTTTCCTGCCCGGAGTGCTGCCTGTCCTTGCCCTGCATCCTTCTCAGTCTCGGCTCGGGATTCAAAATGTCCGCTGAAAGTTGAAGCGGCCTTGCGAGACTCCAACTCTTGGTGGCCATTTTGAATCCCGAGCAGAGAATGAGAAGGATGCAGGGCAAGGCAGTGCTTCGGGCAGGAAAGAGGGGGTTCTTTCCTGCCCCGAAGAGGTCACTAGACCACCAGGGCAGTAGACAGTAAGTAAGGGGAGGGGAGGGGAATATGTAACAAGGGGTGGGGCGAGGATGTGAAAGGGGCGGGGTGTGGGCGGGACAGAGGCGTGGTGAGGATGCGAAAGGGGCGGGTGTGGGCGGGACAGGGGCGGGACATGTGTCCTCTTTATAAGAGGACAAAATATGGTAACCCTACAAAGGAACCTCTGGTGGTGGTGGGGAAGGAGAGAGAGAGCTCATGTGTGTGTTGAGGACACAGAATCACAAGAAAGGCAGCAACAGAAATATTACATTGGGACCTAGAACACCAATACACTACTGGTGAAACAGAACAAACAGGTTAGCTATAGATCCTTGCACAGAAACTACATGCTAGCTGAATCCCTCACCTTAATCTTAATCTTACTCACAGAACAGATAAACCCTCACCACAAACATAATAAGGGACCACAAATTAGAAATGGAAATATGCAGACAAAAATTGGACTGGAAACTCAAAGAAGCTGGATTCTGCCTTAAATGCAACACTGCAGAAGTAGGAAGAGAAACAGAAGGATATCAGAGAAGCACACTCTCCAACACTGAGAAAGAAAACCAAAGGCTTCCCATGAAACAAAAGAAAGAAAAACTTTGCAGTAATCCCGGGGGAGACTTGAGAAACAGTACTTACGTCTCCCTCCAACATTCACGGCAACAGAATCTGACAAAGTGAGACAGATAGAGATTGCGTTTGTGTGATCCCAAGTGTCTTTTTAAAAAGCATTTCTTGCCGATAGTAGCTAGCATCTACCACTGGCGTTGTCAGCTGTTTAACACACTTATCACTCGGCTTGTGGAATGATATTCTTACAGACATAGCTGGACCGTGCAAGGTTTTGGTTCCAGTTTTCGCATTTCTTCTACTTTTGCATACAAAGACCCATGGCACAGGCTAAGGTACATAAGTACATAAGTAGTGCCATACTGGGAAAGACCAAAGGTCCATCTAGCCCAGCATCCTGTCACCGACAGTGGCCAATCCAGGTCAAGGGCACCTGGCACGCTCCCCAACTAGATTCCGATTCTCCTGACAGGGTTGATCCAGTCCTGTGCTTACCCCATTGCATGCAGGGGCTTGTGGTTCTGATTTCCCCACTGGATTCCCTATCGCCGATCCTCTTCAACCTAAGGATGACCCCACTAGCCAAGTCCTTAACCAACCAAGGCCTTAACCCCTTCATCTATGCAGACGATGTCACAATATACATCCCTTACAAACATGATCTGACAGAAATCACCAACAAAATCAAGCTCAGCTTGAACATGATGAACTCATGGGAAATGCATTTCAACTAAACGCAATGCAGAAAAAAACACACTGTCTCATCCTCTCATCCCATTACAATGCAGACAACCCCACAAATATAAACACCCCAGATTACACCCTCCCTATCTCAGACAGCCTGAAAATCCTCGGCGTTACAATCAACCGAAACCTTACACTAGAGAGCCAAGTGAAATCTACAACAAAGAAAATGTTCCACTCAATGTGGAAACTCAAACGCGTGAAACCATTCTTCCCGAGGGCAACATTTCACAACCTGATACAATCATTGGTATTAAGCCATGTAGCTACTGCAACAGAATTTATGTGGGATGCAAAGAACAAATCATAAAGAAACTTCAGACCGCTCAAAACACGGCAGCCAGACTTATATTTGGAAAAACGTGATTTGAAAGCGCAAAACCCCTCTGTGAAAAACTGCACTGACTACCAATCAAAGAACGTATTGCTTTCAAAATCTGCACCCTGGTTCATAAAATTATCTACGGTGAAGCCTCGGGATACATGACAGACCTCATAGACCTACCAACCAGAAACACATCTGGATCCACACGAACATATCTAAATCTCCACTACCCAAGCTGCAAAGGACTCAAATACAAATCAACTTATGCATCCAGTTTTTCCTACATAAGCACACAACTGTGGAACGCATTACCAAAAGCCGTGAAAACAACTTAGGACTACCTAAACTTCCGGAAATCACTAAAAACCAACCTGTTCAAAAAGGCATACCCTACCGACCCAATTTAAATGCCTGGACTCTGCAACACAACGAAACCAAAGCACGCAATGGGCATAACATAACTCTTCCACTCTATGATTCTACAATGTGTCTGTTCTACACAAACCTTATCCTACCACAACATCACTTTGTATTTGTTCATACTGGAGTTGGCGAACGCCTCTCCGGTACTATGTAAGCCACGTTGAGCCTGCAAGTAGGTGGGAAAATGTGGGATACAAATGTAACAAATAAATAAATAAATAAATAAATAAGAAAAACGAGGCTACAAGTTCCTGCATGCATTGGGGGAAGCCCAGGACTGGATCAACCCTGTCGGGCGAATCTGGATCCAGTTAGCAACCCTAACAAAGACACATGCTAAAACATGGCTGTGTCGGGTCTATGAGTGAACAACATACACTGTCACACTGCTCCTGGAGCAGTTAGTCTCCTTGGCAGCTTCTGCTCCAGTTCTGTTTCTTGCAAACAATTAGAACAGAAAAGCTGGTTTAGGAGCGAGGCTCATTACTGTCATGGTGCGTGCAAAAGTAAAAGTAAAAAGGTAGTGAGAAAAGAACCACGGACTCCAGAGATCAGGAAAAATAAACTTGATGCTTCAAGGTTTATTGATCCTCACAGACATTGGCAGTTGCTGCAATCACTATGCATTACTCAACGTTACTGAGAATTACTTTTCTCCTTGACCCTGACAAGGCATTTTCCTCAAGTTTTTAGGCCACACATTACAAGACATTATCACCGAAACAGAAGCACGGACTGTGTTGGGTCCAGCTGACACATGTGACTCTTTCAGGAGAAAAACCTTTTGGATGATTATTGATTTCTGCTCTTTTTTTTTGTTTTTTTGGAACATTCCTCCACCTTGTTAGTTGTTTGCCTGATTTCTGTGGAAGGACTTCCCTGCCCTTTTTTTTTTTGTTTTGTTTTTGGTTGTAAAAGAAACACATGCTTGCTGTGTACACCAAAAGTTTTGTGACACACTGGTTGAGAACCACTACTCTAAGATGAATTGGAATTTGATTCCACTCTCTTGGATATGATACAGACATTTAAATACTTGAAAGGCATTAATATACAAAAACAAATCTTTTTCAGAGACACCAAAGTGGTGGAAGGTGAGGACATGAATTGAGGTTGCAGGTTATAGACTTAGGCGTAACAACAGGAAATACTTTTTAACACAGAGGATGGTGGATGCCTGGAATACCCTCCTGGTGGAGGTAGCTGAGACAGAAACAGAAACAGTGAGAGAATTAAAAAAATACATGGGATACACCCAGAGGATCCCTACAGAGAAACAGGATGGAATCAAAGCCAAACTTAATAACTTTAGCACTTTAAAAAGGACATGGGGGAGGGGTGTAGGCTGATACAGCTCTGGCTGCCTTGTTGAGAAGACTAGAGGGACCGTACAGGCTTTTATCTGCCGTCATTTCCTACGTTATGATGTTACTAGACTTTGAGCCCGTAAAAATGGGCTATTATAGGAAGGGGGGGTTGAAAGGCCCGCCCCCACCGCCGAGTTCGCCGCTGCCCCTCCCCCTCCGAGTTCGCGCCCCCCCACCGAGCCGTCACCACCCACCTTCCACCCGGCCGGGCCCTCGCTCCGCTATTGAAACAGCGAGGGTCCGGGAACGCAGCACTGAGCTCTGCTGAGCTGCCGACGTCGGCCTTCGTTCTTCTTCTCTGCCTGTCCCGCCCTCGTGTGACGTAACGTCGTCGAGGGCGGGACAGAGGCAGAGAAGAAGAAGGAAGGGCGATGTCGGCAGCTCAGCAGAGCTCAGTGCTGCGTTCCCGGACCCTCGCTGTTTCAATAGCGGAGCGAGGGCCCGACCGGGTAGAAGGTGGGTGGCGGCGGCGACTCGGGTGGGGGGAGCGTTAGACGGCGGTGTCCCTCCCTCAGCATTAATGCGCAGTACAGACCCTCTGGTTTCCGCCCCCCGTCATCACGTATTGACGTGGGGGCGGGGCAGAGAAGGTCTCTACTGCGCATTTGCGAGTGAGTACGGTCACTCGCCGTTTATATGTTTGATGTTACATTCTTTAATAAGGTGTACGTATTCACACCAGCTCAATGGCTGCTGTAAGCAATCTCGTCTAAAATACAGTGTCTGAAAGAAAGTAAGCCCCCTACACTTTCTGCAATAACAACCGCAAACTTCTACCAAATTAATTAAAAATTTTATCTGCACAAAGTGACGTCTATTTCAAACAATGTTGTGTGGTTTCATACAAATCCATCTTAACGTTGCTGAGATGTCAAATTTTAAATAAAACTCCCCAAAAGTTAGCATTTCAAACACAGTTAATGTCAACCTGAATAGTCTGAATGTTTAAATCTGAACTTTTAGAGTTGTATCCTTTTTCAACTCTGAGTATTTTAATTAAAACTCAATCTTCTTTTGACATTTTTTTTGTTTATCAACGTGCAATGACATCACAAATTATGTCAGCGAGTAAGTAATTAAGTCATGTCGGAAACTGAGATCTGTGACAGCAGTTTGTAAAAATTAAAAATCTCTTAAACAGGACGAGGGATTCCTATGTAGTTTGGCGTCAGTGAGGCAAATAGATGTCACTTTGTGCACGTAAATTTTTTAATTAATTCAGTGAGGTTGTTTGAGGAGTGGCCTAGTGGTTAGAGCACTGGTCTTACAATCCAGCGGTAGCCGGTTCAAATCCCACTGCTGCTCCTTGTGATCTTGGGCAAGTCACTTAACCCTCCATTGCCTCAGGTACAAACTTTGATTGTGAGCCCTCCTAGGACAGAGAAATATCCAGAGTACCTGAATATAACTCACCTTGAGCTACTACTGAAAAAGGTGTGAGCAAAATCTAAATAAATAAAATGGGGTTTTTTTCTGGACACAGTGTAT
This sequence comes from Microcaecilia unicolor, assembly GCF_901765095.1. Classification (NCBI taxonomy): domain Eukaryota; kingdom Metazoa; phylum Chordata; class Amphibia; order Gymnophiona; family Siphonopidae; genus Microcaecilia; species Microcaecilia unicolor. The sequence goes on from NC_044033.1 coordinate 214,997,375, forward strand.
AGGCCCGTTTTTTTAATCTATTATGTTAATATTCTACAGAGAAATGCAGGTGCCTGCTTGTCCTTAGAGAATGGACTTGAAGACGCCCCTTTATTGAATTACTAGTCTCCAAGCATCTTATTTTGCAATACAGGAAGAAATTGTTATACTAAGAGAGTTTCTTGAATCTGAGAACTGCAGGGAGGGGAAGGATACAGGCAGTAAACAGAGCAGAGGAACAAGTGTTGCCATTAGCTAAGAGAGAGAGAGAGAGAGAGAGAGAGAGAGAGGACAAAAAAATTGTTATCTTTTGAAAAGGAGAATGTACTTTACCTGCCTTCCCCTCTTTGGCTTTGGCCTGATAAAGCTGGTCAGAGTTCACATACATAGCGTTAGCCATAATCTCTCCCCAGGCTCGGGCTCTTCTCAGTCTGAAGCTCTGAATCTTCTTCTCTCAGAGCTCCTCCTGTCTTAAATGTGACCACTACCCTCTCAATGGTCTCAGACTAAGATTCCAATAAAGGAACTGGCTGAGGTCTTGAACTGCTAACCCTAGGGTTTTGAGGAAATTGGAACAGAAACTCACTACCTCCCACCAGTGAGTAAGCATTGGCTGGTTCCCTGTCACTTCTTCCCAAAGACACTTCATGATGTCATGGAGAAATTTTGTCATGTTTAAATGCATGATGAATTCTCTTCCACCATCCAAATCAAACCAATGGTTTTCTGGAGGATTATTTGTAACCTTTGACCTGTGGGAAAATCATGCCCTTGGGAATAACCTGGAGCATCTATCTGCTTTGGTGCTTGTAGAGGCAGTATGGTAAGTCTTTGCTGCAGGTTACTGACATGGTTGCTTGGAGAAGAAATCCATAGGACAGTTGCCGCCTGGACAATTGATGACTTTGCAGTGGTAGGTTTGCAATTTGGGCATCCAGTGCTTGGTATGATGGGTCATTCAAGATCAACCCCAAAGGCCCCTGGTCAGTCACCACCATGAAAAGTCATCCCCATGAAAGTGGGAGCAACTCTCTCAGTCTGAAAGTGTCATTGCCATGGATGCTAAGGATGGCCCACCCTAGAGAGTTAGATTTACCGTCTCAGGGAGTGAAGCTGAGGGACAAAGTGGGACATTTTTCAAATGGTGTGTCCACAGCTGGCCCAAAGGTATCTGAAACGCTAAGTGAACCTTCAGATGTGCACCTCCCTCACCCCAGGGTGAGTCAAGGCCCTCTTCCCCTTCCCTACATTAGCCCCTATGGTATCCAGCATCAGTGAATTTCCTGGAAGCCAATAAGTTGCAAGATCCGAGACAACATGGTTTTACCAAAGGTAAATCGTGCATTGAATTCTTTGACTGGGTTACCGGAGAATTCAATCATGGATGTTCTATAGACGTAATCTACTTAGATTTCAGCAAAGCTTTCGACACGGTTCCCCACAGGAGGCTCTTGAATAAACCTGACAGGCTGAAGATACGACCCGACGTGGTGAACTGGATTAGGAACTGGTTGACGGACAGACGCCAGAGAGTGGTGGTGTTACGACTGTGCTCCCCTCGCCCTCTGGTGGCCAGAACCGATGGCTGCTATGAACTGCCATAGACTGTCTTGCTGTTCCTATCCGGTCCAGACTTCAGCCCAGTCTAGTCCGGATCTTCCAGACTGCCAGACTTGCTTGCTTTGTTTGAACCTACACAGCACCCGTAGTTGCCTGGTGATTGCTGCTCCTGAGCTTCAGCTGCTTCTGGGCTTATTAGCCATTTTGAAACTCGCTGAACTTCCCTCAAATTCAGAAGTTTAAGAACTCAACTATAATACACCTCAACGGCAGATGTTTGGTCCGTCTAGTGGTTGGGCCATCCCTGGGTGTGTCTGGGGTATGAATCTAGAATAAATTGCTTTGCAAATTTAAAATTCCACTCAATGTGGAAACTCAAACGTGTGAAGCAATTCTTCCCGAGGGAAACATTTTGCAACCTGATACAATCAATGGTACTAAGCCACTTAGATTACTGCAATGGAATTTATGCGGGATGTAAAGAACAAACCTTAAAGAAACTTCAGACCGCTCAAAACATGGCAGCTAGAGTTATATTTGGAAAAACGTGATTTGAAAGTGCAAAACCCCTCTGCGAAAAACTACACTGTCTCCCAATCAAAGAACGCATCGCCTTCAAAATCTGCACCCTGGTTCACAAAATCATCTACGAAGAAGCCCCGAGTTACATGACAGACTTGATCGACTTACCAATTAGAAATACATCCAAATCAACACGATCTTATCTAAATCTGCACTACCCAAGCTGCAAAGGACTTAAATACAAAAAACCTTACGCATCTAGTTTTTCCTACATAAGCACAAAACTGTAGAACGCACTACCAAAAGCCTTGAAAACGACGTACGACCACCTAAACTTCCGGAAATCACTAAAAACCAACCTGTTTAAAAAGGCATACCCTACCTATCCAACTTAAATGCCTGATCTCTGCAACACAACCAAACTAAAGCACGTAATGGACATAACACAACTCTTCCATTGTACGATTCCCTAGTGTGGCTGTGCCACATGAACTTGATCTTACCACAACATCACCCTGTATTTGTTCACACCGGAGCCTGTAAGGCCTCTCTGGTACTATGTAAGCCACATGGAGCCTACAAATAGGTGGGAAAATGTGGGATACAAATGTAACAAATAAATAAATAAAACAGCAGCAGCATAAAATACTATTTGCTTGTCTTTGGAGTCTCTGAGAAGATAAAGAGTGGAGGAAATATAGGTAAATTCTCAAGGCTGCTCTCTGCTCAGTGGCTAACAACATGTGCATAGGTTTCAGACCTCATATAGGTTCAGGGAAAAAGGAAGGGCAAGGGGAGATACCAATCAGAAAGGTATGCTCACTACTCAGATTTCTTCCTACTGGTAAGGCCAGTTGACTTCTCGTCTCAGGCTCACCTCTCATGAATGTCCAGATCAGGAGGTTGTGGTTGCAGTGAAAGAGAGAAGGGGCTGGACAAGTGTGAGAGTGAGAGAGCTTTCAAATGAGTGTGACATGCTCCTAATGAGAGGCTGGGAGAGGAGACCATGAGTGAGACAGCCTTCAAATGACTGTGACACATTCCTCATGAGTGAGGGAAGGGACTCACAGAATGTGAGAATGAGATAGCCTTCATATGAGTGTGAGACACACACACTTCCAGGGGTGTAGCCAGACACCCAATTTTGGGTGGGCCTGGGCCCAAGGTGGGTGTGCAGAAGAACTCCGCCTTGTCCTATTTGGCCTCTCTCCCTCTCTCGCCTGCATGCCATATGGTCTCTCAAACATCCCCCTCCCCCACATACCTTTTAAATAGCAGATTTTCACAGGCAGCGAGCAGCAACTAATACCAGTGCTTTTTTTGTGCCGGTACGCAACAGTATGGCGTACCGGCACCTTTTTCTCCTCCTGTCCTCCCCTCCCATAATTTCCAGCGATTCTCCGCCTCTCCCCTGCCCTCCCATCGACGTGCAGCGATTTTCCGTCCCTCCCCTGCCCTCACCTCTCCCATATCCAGCGATTCTTCGTCCCCCAGCCGTCCTCCTTCACTGCCTGCCAGCCAGCATCGGACTCAGAGGCGAACGGTGCAGGCAGCAATTGGCTGGCAGTGTCGTAGCTTCCCTCTGCAAGTCCTGCCTATGCGTAAACAGGAAGTTGTAGGCGGGACTTGCAGAGGGAAGCTACGACGCTGCCAGACAATCGCTGCCTGCACCGTTCGCCTCTGAGTCCGACGCTGGCTGGCAGGCAGTGAAAGAGGACAGCTGGGGGACGAAGAATCGCTGGATATGGGAGAGGTGAGAGCAGGGGAGAGACGGAGAATCACTGCACGTCGATGGGAGGGCAGGGGAGAGGCGGAGAATCGCTGGAAATAATGGGAGGGAAGGGCAGGGAAGAGAGAATTGCTGGACATGGGATGGGAGGGAAGGGCAAGGGAGAGAGAATTGCTGGACATGGGATGGGAGGGAAGGGCAGGGGAGAGAGAATTGCTGGACATGGGATGTGATGGGAGGGAAGGGCAGGGGAGAGAGAATTGCTGGACATGGGATGGGAGGGAAGGGCAGGGAAGAGAGAATTGCTGGAAATCAATGGGATGGGAGGGAAGGGCAGGGGAGAGAGAATTGTTGGACATTGATAGGAGGGCAGGGATGAGATAATTGCTGGACATGGAGGGGAGAGAGGAGAATCGCTGGATGGGGAGGGGAGGACAGGGATGAGAGAATTGCTGGACATTGATAGGAGGGCAGGGATGAGATAATTACTGGACATTGAGGGGAGAGAGGAGAATCGCTGGATGGGGAGGGGAGGACAGGGAAGAGAATTGCTGGACATGGATGAGAGGGGAGAGAGGAGACATGCTAGAAATGGATGGAGAGGAGAGCAGGAGATAGAGGAGAATTGCTGGACATGGATGGATGGAGGAGTTGGCTAGGAGAGAGGAGAAATGCTGACTTGGATGGAGGAGAGGGGAGAGAGAATTATTGCTTTATATGGATACAGAGGAGGGAAGAGAGATGAGAAATGCTTGGAGGGGAGGAGAGAGAAGTGCTGGACATGAATGGAGGGGAGGAAAGAAAAAAAAAAAAGATGCACATGGACGGAGATGAGGGAAAGGGAAGAGGAGAAAAACTGCACATGGATGGAGAAAATAGGCAAAAGCTGGATCCATGTTATACCTCCTCCAGTCAATTCCATGGAGGAGGACCCAGCTTTTACTTATGGATGCAGGGCAACAAAAGAAGAAGAAAGGAGGAAAGTAAAGAAATAAATGGAAAGGAAGCCCTGGAAACGGAGTTAAGAGAACAGATAGAGAGCAGCAGAATCAGAGACTGGGACCAATATGGATAGAAAAACAAAGTCACCAGACAACAAAGGTAGAAAAAAATCATTTTATTTTCATTTTAGTGTTTGGAATTTGTCTTATTTTGCACTGGGTATACTGGAGCTGTAACAGTTTACAGAAATTATAATGAAAAAAAATCACATTATTTTTTCTCCTATACTAGTATAATATTTTCAATGATGTCTGTTTATATGCAGAAAACGAATCCAAAATATCAATGTCTCTGGTAACATTCAATAACTTGTACATACAAACCAGGACTTCTAGCCACCAACTTCAAGAGAGTGCTGTAAAACAGTTCACACCAGTATAATGTAATACAAATATTATATGTGTGTATAGAGTACCCTCAGATATTTACCACTATAACTGCAGTCAATAATGCTGCTACAAAGTGGCATAGCACTTCTTTCATCAGGTAACTCTAACAAATTTTTTGGGAGAGCAACATGGATTGTCTTGTGGATTGCTTGAGAGAAAAGAAAAAAGAAGGAGGAAGAAAAGATTTATGCAGCTTTAACCCTTGTCCCTGAGGAAAGTGATTGAAACCCCGCGGAGTCGGGCGGTTTCAGGGGAAGGCAATTGACGAATGTTTCAGCAAGGCAAGATAGTTTTGCCTGGGAGGCAAAAACTCAAGAGATAAGTGCACAGTTTTCACCTAGTATATACAATTTTAAAAGTGATAAGTGATTTTATAGCACTGAGGTGATTGGGAAGCATAAAAAAACGAGCATATGTTGCTCTCCCAAAAAATTTGTTAGAGTTACCTGATGAAAGAAGTGCTATGCCACTTTGTAGCAGCATTATTGACTGCAGTTATAATGTGTGTATAATATTATACACACATATAATATTTTTATTACATTATACTGGTGTGAACTGTTTTACAGCACTCTCTTGAAGTTGGTGGCTAGAAGTCCTGGTTTGTATGTACAAGTCTGTTTATATGCGCCATGGCTGGTATAAGGGGTGTGGCTAATGTGGGTGTGGCTATAATAGGGGCGGTGCCATATGTGGTGACCCCACCCACAATGACTACCGGCACCTTTTTTTCTACAAAAAAAGCACTGACTAATACATACCACTTATGTTGGTCTCACAGCCTTCTCTCTGATGCAACTTCCTGTTTCCGCAAAGAGAGAGCCCTGTGTCCAAGTCCTTGCTCTGAAGGGAGCGAGACCTGTCTCCAAGCACCTGCCCTGAATAAAGAGCCTGTACCTGACTGCCACATCAGTCTGGAAGCCTGCCTTTGTATGAGTGCCTGTCCATAATATATAACACTAGTAAAAAAGCCCCGTTTCTGATGCAAATGAAACGGGGGCTAGCAATGTTTTCTTCTGTGTGCATGTGGGAGTGTGTGTGTCCCTGCCCTCTCTCCCCTCCCCCCTCTGAGTCCTTCACTGTTACAGAGCCAGCGATTTGATTTCGTGCTCTGCTGTTTTCCTTCACTGACTGTTTGTGTTACAGAGAGGGCGGGGCAGACACTCATGGGGAAACCGGATATCTCTCCCCCTTCACACTTCCGTCTGGAGGCTTCATAGAATGTTGGTGTTGCCTTTTATATAGAGAGATATTTTCTCCTAGTTAAATCCCTCTGTTGAGCGGAGTTTATTTGGGAAACCCTCTTGAACTGTGACAGTTCTGTAAGTGTAATACATTACCCCATCACTAGGGAGTTTATACTAAATTATATACTTGTTAGAATAACCAAGGGGTCCTTTTACAAAGGAGTGCTGAAAAATGGTTTTGGGAGTGTGTCGATCCATTTTTTTAGCACGCCTGTAAAAAAAGACCTTTTTTTTCCCCCGAAAATGGACATGCAGCAAAATCAAATTTGCCGCGTGTCCATTTTGGGTCTGAGACCTTACCACCACCCATTGACCTAGTGGTAAAGAATACAGGTGGTAATGACCTACGCGCATCAAATGCCACTTGGCGTGCATCCGTTATGCGGGTCCGAAAATAAAAAATATTTTTTTCAGACGCGTGTATCGGACGTGCGCCAAAAATGAAATTACTGCAAGAGCCACGCGGTAGTCAGGCGGTATCTCCGTTTTGGAGCTCATTGGGCACGCGTAGATGCTTACACAGCTTCGTAAAAGGGTCAATGTTAAACTTCTGATAAGTGTGACACACTCCTAATGGGTAAGAGAGAAGGGGCTCACAGATTGAGTCTTCAAATACGTGTGATACATTCCTGTTGAGTAAGGCTTGGCGTCTTCGCTTGCATAGAGAACAACCGATCAGTCTGCATTAGGGGATCTCCTGTCTCAACAATGATTTTCCATGTGGTGTATTGATCTCTGGGTTTCAAGGAAGCTGAAACAGAACCTTCTCACCTTTCACCTTACTACTACTACTACTACTACTATTTAGCATTTCTATAGCGCTACAAGGCATACGCAGCGCTGCACAAACATAGAAGAAAGACAGTCCCTGCTCAAAGAGCTTACAATCTAATAGACAAAAAATAAATAAAGTAATCAAATCAATTAATGTGAACGGGAAGGAAGAGAGGAGGGTAGGTGGAGGCGAGTGGTTACAAGTGGTTACGAGTCAAAAGCAATGTTAAAGAGGTGGGCTTTCAGTCTAGATTTAAAGGTGGCCAAGGATGGGGCAAGACGTAGGGGCTCAGGAAGTTTATTCCAGGCGTAGGGTGCAGCGAGACAGAAGGCGCGAAGTCTGGAGTTGGCAGTAGTGGAGAAGGGAACAGATAAGAAGGATTTATCCATGGAGCGGAGTGCACGGGAAGGGGTGTAGGGAAGGACGAGTGTGGAGAGATACTGGGGAGCAGCAGAGTGAATACATTTATAGGTTAGTAGAAGAAGTTTGAACAGGATGCAAAAACGGATAGGGAGCCAGTGAAGCGACTTGAGGAGAGGGGTAGTATGAGTAAAGCGACCCTGGCGGAAGATGAGACGGGCAGCAGAGTTTTGAACCGACTGGAGAGGGGAGAGGTGACTAAGTGGGAGGCCAGCAAGAAGCAGATTGCAGTAGTCTAAACGAGAGGTGACAAGGGTGTGGATGAGGGTTTTGGTAGAGTGCTCGGAAAGAAAGGGGCGGATTTTACGGATGTTGTAAAGAAAGAAACGACAGGTCTTGGCGGTCTGCTGGATATGAGCAGAGAAGGAGAGAGAAGAGTCAAAGATGACCCCAAGGTTTCGAGCTGAGGAGACAGGGAGAATGAGAGAACCATCAACAGAAATAGAAAACGGGGGGAGCGGGGAGGTGGGTTTGGGGGGGAAAATGAGAAGCTCGGTTTTGGTCATATTTAATTTCAGGTGGCGTTGAGACATCCAGGCCTCTCTGCAAGCTAGTTTCCTGTGATCTCTATTCAGAGACACACAGAAGCCCTTTCACTAAGCCGCGTCGGCGCCTACGCTCAACCGTCTGCCAAATTGGAGTTACCGCCTGATTACTGCATTGCCCCTGCGGTAATTTCAATTTTGGCGCCCGTCCGCTACGCACCTCCGAAAAATATTTTTTATTTTTTGGCGCGTGGTAGCTACGCGCGTCAAGTGGCATTTGACACGTGTAGACCATTACCGCCCGGTTACTGCATGAGACTTTACCACTAGGTCAACGGCTTGCGGTAAGGTGTCAGACCCAAAATGGATGTGCGGCAATTTTCATTTTGCCGCAAATCCATTTTTGGCAAAAAAAAAAAAAAAAAAGGCATTTTTTGTAGGTGAGCAAGTGCAAAGTGATGCATGTGGGAAAGAGGAACCCGAATTATAGTTACGTCATGCAAGGTTCCACGTTAGGAGTCACCGACCAAGAAAGGGATCTAGGTGTCGTCGTTGAAACCTTCTGCTCAGTGTGCTGCTGCGGCTAAGAAAGCAAATAGAATGTTAGGTATTATTAGGAAAGGAATGGAAAACAAAAATGAGGATGTTATAATGCCTTTGTATCGCTCCATGGTGCGACCGCACCTCGAATATTGTGTTCAATTCTGGTCGCCGCATCTCAAAAAAGATATAGAGGGGCATAATTGAACGAAAACGCCTATCTCCATGGGCGTTTATCTCCGAGAACGGGTCCGTGAAGGGGCGGACCGAATCATATTTTCGAAAAAAATAGACGCCCATGTTTTATTCAACAATGTGTGAGCTGGGCGTTTTTGTTTTTCAGCGATAATGGAAAATGAAAGCGCCCAGCTCAAAAACGAATAAATCCAAGACATTTATTCGTGGGAGGGGCCAGGATTCGTAGTGTACTGGTCCCCCTCACATGCCAGGACATCAACCGGGCACCCTAGGGGGCACTTTTACAAAACCAACAAAACAGGTAAAAGAGCTCCCAGGTGCATAGCACCCTTCCCTTGTGTGTTGAGCCCCCCAAATCCCCCTCAAAACCCACTGCCCACAAGTCTACATCATTACTATAGCCCTAAGGGGTGAAGGGGGGCACCTACATGTGGGTACAGTGGGTTTGGGGGGGTTGGACGACTAATAAGCATTAAGCAGCACAATTGTAACAGGTAGGGGGGATGGGCCTGGGTCCACCTGCCTGAAGTCCACTGCACCCCCTAACAACTCCTCCAGTGACCTGCATACTGCTGCCAGGGAGCTGGGTATGACATTTGAGGGTGAAAATAAAAAGTTGTGAAACATCATTGTTTTGTGGTGGGAGGGGGTTAGTGACCACTGGGGGAGTCAGGGGAGGTCATCCCCGATTCCCTCCAGTGGTCATCTGGTCATTTAGGGCACTTTTTGGGGCCTTATTCGTGAAAAAAACAGGGTCCAGGAAAAGTGTCCTAAATTCTAGCTAAAAACGCATACTTTTTTCCCATTATCAGTGAAATGCGCCCATCTTTGTTCGGCAGATAACCACGCCCCAGTTCCGCCTTCGCCACACCTCTGACACGCCCCCATCAACTTTGTCCGCATCCACGACGGAGTGCAGTTGAAAACGTCCAAAAATCGGCTTTCGATTATACCGCTTTATTCGGTTTTGTAAGATAAACGTCCATCTCCCGATTTAGGTCGGAACTTGGGCGTTTTTCTCGTTCGATTATAAGCAGGATAGTGGAATTAGAAAAGGAGCAGAGAAGGGCGACGAAAATAATAAAGGGGTTGGGATGACTTCCCTATGAGGAAAGGCTAAAGCGGCTAGGGCTCTTCAGCTTGGAGAAAAGGCGGCTAAGGGGAGATATGATAGAGGTCTATAAAATAATGAGTGGAGTTGAACGGGTAGATGTGAAGCGTCTGTTTATGCTTTCCAAAAATACTAGGACTAGGGCCATGCGATGAAGCTACAATGTAGCAAATTTAAAACAAATCAGAGAAAATGTTTCTTCATTCAATGTGTAATTAAACTCTGGAATTCGTTGCCAGAGAATGTGGTAAAGGCGGTTAGCTTAGCGGAGTGTACAAAAGGTTTGGACGCCTTCCTAAAGGAAAAGTCCATAGACCATTATTAAATGGGCTTGGGGAAAATCCACTATTTCTGGGATAAGCAGTATAAAATGTTTTGTACTTTTTTGGGATCCTGCCAGGTATTTGTGACCTGGATTGGCCACTGTTGGAAACAGGATGCTGGGCTTGATGGACCTTTGGTCTTTCCCAGTATGGCAATACTAATGTACCAGAAATTCTGCGCATGCTCAAAACACACGTCTACACCATTTTTCAGCGCACCTTAGTAAAAGGACCCCACAGAGATGTCAAGGGAGAGCAATTTTAAATGGTAAATTTTGGCCTACCTCCCAAACCAGCTCATGCCCTGCCCCCCCCCCCCCCCCCCCACTCCTTCTGCAACACTTCTCTGTCAGCAGTTCCTCCCTGAATCGCTTCAGATTTGGCTGCCTACAGTTCCTGCCTGTTAATCTTGCAGTAGGAAGCGTTGGCAGTGAGATCTGCAGCTGCTTGTGGTCATGTACAAACAAAAGAAAAACTGACTGGCTGGGTTCTGAGACTCCCACCAAAGTCTTCCACTCAGTGGAGGAGACTAAATATTTCTTTCTGATCCTATTTAAATGCAACAATCGCCTCTTCCATTACAAATCCAGCCACATCCATTATCTTTCAAAGGGAAGGTTCTGAACCGTGATTTCATTTGTCAACTGCTTCAAATTATTTTCATTAACATGTAGGTGCTGTATAAAAACCTGTATATATAAACTACTAAAAATAGAAGGTATGTGTCAAACCTTATATTCTTTCCAAAAATACTAGGGGTACGTGATGAAGCTACAAAGTAGTAAATTTAAAACGAATTGGAGAAATGTTTTCTTCACTCAACGTGTAACTCTGGAATTCATTGCCAGAGAATGTGGTAAAGCCGGTTAGCTTAGCGGGGCTTAAAAAAAGATTTGGACAGCTTGGTAAAGGAAAAGTCCAAGGACCATTCTTAAAATGACTAGGGGAAAATCCACTTCTTATTTTTGGAATAAGCAGCATAAAATGTATTGAACTTTTCTGGGATCTTGCCAGGTATTTGTGACCTGGCTTGGCCACTGTTGGAAACAGGATGCTGGGCTTGATTTGGTCTGTCCCAGCCACACAGGTCTCTGCCCCCCACCCCCACCCCCACCCCCACCCAGTCCCTCCAAATGACACACTGATTACTATTTATAACAAATTACTACTCTACCTATGAAAAGTCCGGGCAAATCAATTAAAGTGCAGACAGCCCGCTCAGCAGCTTCAAATTACACAAAAGCCTTCACACATCCCCCCCACCCCCTTCCACCACGGATGAAACAGGAACTAAGCTCTTGCTCTCTCGTTTCCTGTGGGCATCATGGCTGCTGCAAACCCTGCTGAGAGTCTGCAGGATGAGGCTTCTTGCTCTATCTGTCTGGATTATTTTACAGACCCGGTGATCTTAGACTGTGGTCACAACTTCTGTCGCTCCTGTATCACTCAGACCTGGGAGGGGAAAGGCCCAAACTTCCCCTGTCCCCAATGCAGGAGAAACTCTCAGACGAGGAAGCTCAGGCCTAACAGGCAGCTGGCAAATATCACAGAAATAGCAAAAACGCTTTCTCAGTTCTCGGTGAGACCAAAAGAGGAGGATCAACCGGAAAAGCCTGAAGATAAACTGAAGTTGTTTCATGAAGAGGAGGATATGAAGAAATACAAGGTGTGGCTCAGTATGTTTTGTTTGTTTATTTATTGGGATTTATTAACTACCTTTATGAAGCGATTCACAGTGTGTCCTGGGGTCACAGATCTGACACTGTGATCCTTATAGAGGAGGCTGTGCAGGAATACAAGGTGTGTGGCAGTAGCCTAGTGATTGCAGACTTTGATCCTAGGGAACTGGGTTCAATTCCCACTGCGGCTCCTTGTGACTCTGGGCAAGTCACTTAACCCTCCGATGCCCCATGTACAAAATAAATACCTGAATATACGTAAACCGCTTTGAATGTAGTTGCAAAAACCACAGAAAGGCAGTATATCAAGTCCCATTTCCCTTTCCCTGGGTCAAACGGAGTGGAGCAGACCTGGGGAACTAGGTTCAGTTCTTTCTGCAGCTCTGTGTGACCCTGGTTAAGTCACTTAACCCTCCACTGCTCCAGGTACAATATAATACTAAATTGTGAGTCCATTAGGGACAGTGCCAGTACCAGAAAAACAAAATCCGCTTTGAGCCTGCCATGTGTGGGAAAGCGTGGGGTACAAATGTAATAAATAAATAAATAAAATTGTAAATGACTTAGGTCTAGGTGGTATATAAATACTGAAAACAAAATAAATATGTTCTGGCATTGCCCCATTTTGGAAACAGTTATTTGCTTAGGCTTCAAGAATGTGGAACTGTACATGTTCGGTCAATGTTTTTCTCTTGTTTACAAAATTTGTTTTCTTCCTTAGCCCTGGTTTATCAGGGTTGTTTTTTTTTTTTTTGCAAAGGGCTGTCTTGATGGCCATCCATTTGGGAACCTTTTTTGCATCACTATAGTTGCTTATTAAAATTATGATTGCATTATTTGTTAACTCGATGGCAGAGACACTCTCTTAGTTCAGTGTATTGTTATGGTTTTCAGGGGGAGGGGTGGGCAGATAGTTTCATGAAACTTGTTGGTCATGTATTCAGAATTTTTGTGCTATGTTTACTTCTTGCTTGATGACCAGTAAACATTTAAACATAGAGTCCAGTCCTATGTGGATAAGTGCCCTATCTGAATTCTCACCCACATTATTGTAGACCATCCTGGCGCTGTTTGAATAATGGAAAGATAGAGCATAGAGTGTTCTGCCTAAATTTATAGCAAGATGGCACTATTTAGCTGCTAGCTGGACAGCACTGAATATGTAATAAATTTAAATACTTCACTTGGGGGTTTAAAAAATGTTGATTACAGCTTTTGAATATTGAACTGGTACTTAATTTTCTGGTCACGGTAGCTCAAGAAAGATATAGTGGAAGTAGAAAAGGTTCAAAGAAGAGGGGAGGGAACTCCTCTCATATGAGGAAAGGTTAAAGAGGTTAGGTCTCTTCAGCTTGGAAAAGAGATGGATGAGGGGAGATACGATCAAGGTCTACACAATCCCGAGTGGTGTAGATCTACATCGATTTTTATCTCATTCCAAAAGTACAAAGACTAGGGGACGCACAAGGAAATTACATGGAAATATTTTTTCACTCAACGAATAGTTAAGCTCTGGAACTCTTTGCCAGAGGATGTGGTAACAGCGCTTAGCGTATCTGGGTTTAAAAAAGGTTTGGGCAGGTTCCTGGAGGAAAAGTTCATAGTCTGCTATTGAGAGACATGGGAAGCAACCGCTTGCCCTGGAATTTTTAGTATGGAATGTTGCCATGATTTGGGTTTCTGCCAGGTACTGTTTGGAAAACAGGATACTGGGCTAGATGGACCATTGGTCTGACCCAGTATGGCTACTCTTATGTTCTTATGAGCTAATTAGCAGTAGCACACATCATTACGGCTTTGACCCAGTGTCTATTCAGGCATCTTCAATAACCATTCAGAATCCAATCATCTCGTTTTAAAATAATAATCACATTCTAACCAAAGATGTTTAACGTTCACAGGAAAAAGTTAAAATGCACCTGGAGCCTTTGAGAAAGAAGCTGAAAGAACTTCTCAAGTTTAAACGTCTTGAAGAGAAGAAAGCTGAACAGCTGAAGGTGAGTGTCTGTCTCCTTCTGAGCCAGTTGCTGCAGGGACTTTGTCTCACTACATTAGTTCTCTGAATCATATCAATAACAGAATAATAACATTCACTCAACTTGTAATTAAACTCTGGAATTTGTTGCCAGAGAATGTGGTAAAAGCAGTTAGCTTAGCAGGGTTTAAAAAAAAAGGTTTGAATAATTTCCTTAAAAAAAGTTCGTAAGCCATTATTAAGATGGTCTTGGTCTTGGGAAGATCCACAGCTTATTTCTAGGATAAGTAGCATAAAATCTGGGATCTTGCCAGGTACTTGTGACCTGGATTGGCCACAGTTGGAAACAAGATGCTAGGCTTGATGGTCTTTTGGTCTGTCCCAGTATGGCAGTGCTTATGTTTTTATGTTAATCTGCCTATATTTGCCATATGAAAAATATCTCTTGGTCCCTTATTACATAGTAGATGACTGCAGAAAAAGACCTGCACGGTTCATCTAGTCTGCCCAACAAGATAAACTCATATGTGCTACTTCTTGTGTATACCTTACCTTGATTTGTATCAGCCATTTTCAGGACACAGACCGTAGAAGTCTTGCCCAGAACTAGCCCCACCACCCAATCTCGGCTAGGCTTCTGAGGATCCATTCCTTCTGCACAGGATTCCTTTATGTTTATCCCACGCATGCTTGAATTCCGCTACCGTTTTCCTCTCCACCACCTCCTGCGGGAGGGCATTCCAAGTATCTACCACTCTCTCCGTGAAAAAATACTTCCTGACATTTTTCTTGAGTCTGCCCCCCTTCACTTTCATATCATGTCCTCTTGTTCTACTGCCCTCCCGTCTCCGGAAAAGGTTAGTTTGCGGATTAATACCTTTCAAATATTTGAACGTCTGTATCATATCACCCCTGTTTCTCCTTTCCTCCAGGGTATACATGTTCAGGTCCGCAAGTCTCTCCTCATACGTCTTGTAATGCAAATCCCATACCATTCTCGTAACTTTTCTTTGCACCGCTTCGATTTTTTTTACATCCTTAGCAAGGTACGGCCTCCAGAACTGAACACAATACTCCAGGTGGGGCCTCACCAACGACTTATACAGGGGCATCAACACCTCTTTACTTCTGCTGGTCACACCTCTCTATACAGCCTAGCAACCTTCTGGCTATGGCCACCGCCTTGTCACACTGTTTCGTCGCCTTCAGATCCTCAGATACTATCACCTCAAGATCCCTCTCCCCGTCCGTAACTATCAGACTCTCCCCGCCTAACAAGTGCATCACTTTGCATTTCTTCGCATTGAATTTTAATTGCCAAACCTTAGACCATTCTTCTAGTTTCCGCAGATCCTTTTTCATGTTTTCCACTCCCTCCCCGGTGTCCACTCTGTTACAAATCTTAGTATCGTCCGCAAAAAGTCAGACTTTACCTTCTAATCCTTCGGCAATGTCACTCACAAATATATTGAACAGAATCGGTCCCAGCACCGATCCCTGAGGCACTCCACTACTCACCTTTCCCTCATCCGAGCAAATTCCATTCACCACCACCCTCTGGTTTCTGTCCGTCAACCAGTTCCTAATCCAGTTCACCACTTCAGGTCCTATCTTCAGCCTGTCCAGTTTATTCAAGAGCCTCCTGTGGGGAACCGTGTCAAAAGCTTTGCTGAAATCTAAGTAGATTACGTCCATAGCACATCCTTGATTCAATTCTCCAGTCACCCATGTCAAAGAATTCAATGAGATTCGTTTGACACGATTTCCCTTTGGTAAAACCATGTTGTTTCGGATCTTGCAACTTATTGGCTTCCAGGAAATTCACTGTCCTGTCCTTTAGCATCGCTTCCATTACTTTTCCAATAACCGAAGTGAGGCCTATCGGCCTGTAGTTTCCAGCTTCTTCCCTATCACCACTTTTGTGAAGAGGGACCACCTCTGCCGTTCTCCAATCGCACGGAACCTCTCTCGTCTCCAAGGATTTATTAAATCTTTAAGAGGACCAGCCAGAACCTCTCTGAGCTCCCTCAATATCCTGGGGTGGATCCCGTCCGGTCCCATGGCTTTGTTCACCTTTAGGTTTCCTAGTTGTTCATACACACTCTCTTCCGTGAACGGTGCTAAATCCACTCCACTCTCACATGTACTTTTGTCAGTCCATCTCGGTCCTTCTCCAGGATTTTCTTCTGTGAAAACAGAACAAAAGTATCTATTTAGCAAATTTGCCTTTTCTTCATCATTTTCTACATAGTGGTTTGCAGCATCTTTCAGTCTCACAATAAATAAATAAAATAAGAAAAAGAAACATGGACTGATCTCCTTATTATAAGAATTATTCTTAGAATTTGATGTATGAGTGGGATGTTTGTATGATAGAGTATGGTGTGTATGTTGAAAATTTTTTTTAAATATTGGAACAGCATAGTGAGTAAGATTTTTTTTCAAGATTATAAAGGTTAAAAGTAACTTAATAAAGATTGGTGATATAAAGAATAATAGTTTGAGAATTTGTATAATATACTAAGTACAACTAGTAAGTGCAAGTATACCCAAGGAATAACGGTGATTTTTTTTGTATATAGATGCAATGGTGGCTTCAGGCCATTAGGTGGAGTAGTTGAGGAGTTAGAGGCACCATCAGGCCACCATCATCTGCTGAATGGAGATGAATTGAGTACCCAGTGCTGGAGAGGGCCTAGGCATGCTCAGGCAAGACCTAACCTAGGCCTCCAAGCAGTCTGTAGATCTGTGCTGCCCCATGGGTCAACACGCTTGATGTGGTGGGCAACTTCAGCGGCAGAGTCAGCGCCAGTGGGTGGAGCCTTATGCAACTGCACTGTCCAAGGAGGATTTGGTAACACGGTACTCAGTGCCCACCTTCATTGTCAGTGCGTCGGCAAGCTCAGTGTGGAGGGCAGCGCTGGATGTGCAGACACTTCAAACGACGCTGCTCCTCCGTCCCTGAGGAAGAACCAAGCACAGGCAACACCACCGGCTAAGACAAGTGGAACCGAGACAAGGCCTTGGGTAGAAAGGACAGGACTGTATGTAACACCACTCGACCCTTACAGAACTCCAAAGACAGTGACCTATAAGACAGCATCTGTAACTCCAAGACTCGCCTAGCCGATGCTACAGCTACCAAAAAAACACCGTCTTGAGCGTGAAATCCTTCACCATACAGGAAGACAAAGGCTGGAAGGGAGGCTTCGTAAGGACCGAGAGCACCAAATTAAGATCCCAACGAGGAAAGTCGAACCGACAGGGAAGACAAAGGAGGTTCGTACCCTGCAAAAACCTTACCACGTTCGGATGGCTCACTAGTGACATCCCGTGAACTCGCCCTCGAAAACAAATGCACTGTCTGAAGAAGCTGCAGTGGCGTGTAGTTGCCATGGAGATAAGCCACCCAGCCAGGCCAGAGGCCTGCCTTTTTAACTAAGAAGAACCAAACAGAGAACTTTGCAGACCAGGGCTGTCACATAATTATGAGTACTAGAGACATGGTAAAAGGAAAGAATTCTTTAAAAATATCAGCTTATGTGAACCATGTGGCTGTGCTGATGGGAGCAAGTTGTTGCACTTTGAGCACTGCAGTGGATATCATGATAAACTTGGCGTATATATCATACATTAGAGGAAAACTTATACAGAAAATATATAGCACTTTTTGTACAACTTGCTGTTCATCTTTTATCCCACATTTTCTTAGCTTGTGTCAAGGCTGATTGATGGCCAGACTGGATGGGTCATATGGCCTTTATCTGCTGTATGTTTCTAAAACAACTTATTTCAAGGTTACTTGTTTCACGTTTGCAAAAAAGCAGAAGTTAGAACTTGGTGACAGACGAAAGGCAGGATGTTCCTAGCCGACCACAAGAAGCCATGATATTGGAAAATAGCCTTAGCTATGCTTTGTACATGACACATTGACTGAGAATAGACAAATCTAAATCCATCCATTTCTGCTCACTTAGCGTTAGGTTTATCCTGATCCATGTTAAGTCTTAAATAACCCTTATCCAGGTTCCACTCTTAAACTCCCATGAAGCTCATCTAATGTGATCATGTCTTATCTGTATCTTGTGAAAATTCTAGAATACAGTTTTGGATTCTGGTGACAAAAAGCTCAGCAGGACTTTGATAACCAGGGCCAGTGTAATCATAGGAGAAGTAGGTGGCCACCGAGAACAGGGCAGAGCTGCAGGCTGAAGAAAATGTGGATGACGGGGGGGGGGGGGGGGTGTCTTCAGACCCCGCCAGCTGGATTAGTACATAAGTACGTAAGTAGTGTCATACTGGGACAGACC
Organism: Microcaecilia unicolor; assembly: GCF_901765095.1. NCBI lineage: Eukaryota > Metazoa > Chordata > Amphibia > Gymnophiona > Siphonopidae > Microcaecilia > Microcaecilia unicolor. The sequence goes on from NC_044033.1 coordinate 215,015,619, forward strand.
AAAGGTCCATCAAGCCCAGCATCCTGTTTCCAACAGTGGCCAATCCAGGTCACAAATACCTGGCAAGATCCCAAAAAAGTACAAAACATTTTATGCTGCTTATCCCAGAAATAAGCAGTGGATTTTCCCCAAGTCCATTTTAATAATGGTCTATGGACTTTTCCTTTAGAAAGCCGTCCAATCCTTTTTAAAACCCTGCAAAGCTAACCGCCTTTACCACATTCTCTGGCAATGAATTCTAGAGTTTAATTACACGTTGAGTGAAGAACAAATTTCTCTGATTTGTTTTAAATTTACTACTTTGTAGCTTCATTGCATGCCCCCTAGTCCTAGCAAACAGGGCCAGATACTGGAAGGGGAAAGAGGAGCTAGATGCATAGATACTGGGAGCGGGAGGGAATGGGAGAAGCAGGAAGCACATTCTGGGGAAGAGAGAAATGCAAGGTTGGTTGGGGTAAGAATAGGAAAGGAAGGAGACCTCTGCTCACTTAGAATTAAGATATGTGTGCAACAGTGGTACTGGGCTAGGCGAAGATGGAGAGAGAGGGGAGATGTTGGGCAAGGGATGGCGGAAAGAGGGAAAGGGGTATGCTGCTGGACAGAGTGAGAGGAGAGAGGGAATTACTGGGGGGATGGGAGAGAGGAGGGAGGCTGTGTTGGTCTGGGGTCAGGGAGCACAAGACTGAAGAGTCACCTAGTGTGTTCAGTACCCTTGCATCAGTCTTGCTAGTAACAATAGAGATTTCTTATTCATTGCAGGACCTGAATCCAGAGCTCTGGGCAACCAAAACTGAGAATTCTCTCTCTCTCTCCTTGTTCAAACCAGAGCGAGACAGAGATCAAGAGACAGAAAGCTGAGACTGATTTTGAGGAGCTGCACCAGTTTCTGAATGAGCAGAAGCAGATTCTTCTCCGGAGACTGGAGGAAGAAGAGAAGAAGATTGCTCAGAGAATCGGGGAAAATGTGACCCTGCTAGAAGGGCAAAGCTCCTCCCTCACACAACTGATCTCCGAGATAGAGGAGAAGAGGGAATTACTGAAGGTGACATTAACAAATATATTTCTAAGGGACTTACACATCTTAAGGAATAAGGGAATTCAAGTAGCAGATCAAAAGTGTCATAAAATAACCGTGGCCATTTTTCAAAAGCCCCCTCCCATAACATCCCTTTTTTATAGCCCCTTCCCATCCACAACATCCCTATTTTTTTTAACAGCCACCCATAGCATGCCCCCCTTTTTTTTTTACAGCTGCTCCCTCCTGCCCCCCCTTTTTTTTTACAGCCCCTTCCTCCAGAAACCCCCACACTCACCTGAGGTAGGAGGAGTATGAGCTGCAGCGAGAGTACCTCTTCAGGGCCAGTGCTGCCGCCGCTCTCTTGCTGGTGCCATGCTTTTTCAAAACGCCACCGAGACTTCAAGTGATAGTCTCACGAGATTACCACTTGAAGTCTCGGTGGCCGTTTTGAAAAAGCATGGCACCAGCAAGAGAGTGGCGACAGCAGTGGGGCAGGAAAGAGGGGGGGTTCTTTTCTACCCCCGAAGAGGCCACTAGACCACCACCAGGGAATGCAGAGGTAGGCCGGGCAGAGAGTTGGGTGAGCGGGTGGGGTGGCAGCTGAGCGGCGGAGGGTCTGTCCTTTACCGCAGCCATGCAGATTCTGCTTGTAAATGTTGAATGCGTGACTGGGGTATTTTGCACAAATTCTGCTCTCCACAGTTGGGCAGAATTCTGGCAGGAGTAAATATAGGAAGCATGCCCTGTATAGAATAGTGTTTAATGCCGATTTTCTTTGCTGCTTAATTTTGAGCATTATTTACTGAGGGGTCCTTTGTACTAAGGTGCGCTGAAAAATGGCCTGCGTATTGTAGACGCAGAAAAAAACACAATGTCTTATACTCACCTCACAACTAAATTCACCACCATAACCACACCAAACTTCTCCCATCCCGTCTCAAACAATCTGAAAATTCTTGGAGTCCCCATCGACCGAAATCTCACACTTGAAACCCACGTGAAGAATACAACTAAGAAGATGTTCCACTCCATGTGGAAACTCAAAAAGTGTAAAACCTTTCTTCCCGAGATCCATTTTTCGAAACCTGGTACAGTCAATGGTGCTAAGTCACTTGGACTATTGCAACGCACTCTACGCTGGCTGCAAAGAACAGACTATCAAGAAACTTCAAACAGCCCAGAATACCGCAGCCAGACTCGTATTTGGAAAAACAAAATGTGAGAGTGCAAAACCCCTAAGAGAGAAACTTCACTGGCTCCCACTTAAAGAACGCACTGCGTTCAAGATCTGCACGATTGTTCATAAAATCATTCACGGCGATGCCCCGACCTACATGCTAGACCTAGTGGGCCTCCCTCCCAGAAACGCTAAAAGATCAGCTGCCCATTTCTTAATTTACACTTCCCCAGCTGTAAAGGATTAAAATACAAGCTAACACACGCGACCAGCTTTTCCTACATGAGCACGCAGCTGTGGAATGCACTACTAACTAACTTGAAAACAATTAACGAAATAACTAGCTTTCGCAAATCTCTGAAAATCTATCTCTTCAACAAGGCCTACCACGAGAATCCATAGCCTAATTATAACACTTCACCCTCATTCTGAAAGTCATCGCCCTATAACTGCTTGCTTAGATCTTTTTTGTCATCCATGATCTTTTTGTAACACCAATTGTATCTGTTACCCTGGAATGGCTATGCCATAACAGGTCTTTGTAAGCCACATTGAGCTTGCAAATAGGTGGGAAAATGTGGGATACAAGTGCAATAAATAAATAAAATAAAAATAGACGCGTGTTTTGGGTATGCGCAGAATTATTTTTTAGCGCATCTGCAAAAAAACGCCTTTGTTTGCCAAAAATGGACGTGCGGCAAAATGAAAATTGCCACGCGTCCATTTTGAGTCTGAGACCTTACCGCAAGCCATTGACCTAGCGGTAAGGTTTCGCACAGTAACCAGGCAGTACATAAGTATTGCCATACTGGGAAAGACCAAAGCTCCATCAAGCCCAGCATCCTGTTTCCAACAGTGGCCAATCCAGGTCACACTATACCTGGCAAGATCCCAAAAAAGTACAAAACATTTTGTACTGCTTATCCCAGAAATAGTGGATTTTTCCCCAAGTCCATTTAATAATGGTCTATGGACTTTTCCTTTAGGAAGCCGTACAAACCTTTTTTTTAAGCTAACTGCCTTTACCACATTCTCTGGGAACAAATTCCAGCGTTTACACGTTGAGTGAAGAAAAATTTTCTCAGATTCGTTTTTAATTTACTACATTGTAGCTTCATCACATGCCCCCTAGTCCTAGTATTTTTGGAAAGTGTAAACAGACGCTTCACATCTACCCATTCAACTCCGGTAACAGTCTATGCGCATCAAATTCCTCTCGATGCGCGTAGCTGCCGCGCGTCAGAAAATAAAAAATATTTTTTGGACGCGTGTAGTGGATGCATGCCAAAATTGAAATTACTGCAAGGGCCACGCAGTTACTGGCCGGTAACTCCAATTTAGTGAGCGTTGGGTGTGTGTAGAATCCTACGCAGCTTAGTAAAAGGTTCATTGGACCTGATTCTATATAGAACACCTGAAAAATCGGTGCGGAATCTAGGCATATTCTATAAAATCCACGTAGAATTAGGCGCGGTATATAGAATACACCTAGGTGGTTTGTAGTATATGCCTAGCGGCAGGGCCGCCGAGGGGCGGGGCAGGGGAGACAAAATTCCCTGGGCCTCCAAGGGGGGCCCGGCGCTACAGTCTCCGATCTCACGTGCCCCGAGGTCGTCGCCGCTGCCGCGCCGCAGTCCCCACCCGCCCCCCTCTGTCCACCACCGGGCTGGGCCCCCTGCTTTGAAATCATCACAACGCGTCACCTGTCGCCTCCGTGACTGAAAGCGCAGCAGCGGCAGATGTCCCGCCCTCGTCTGATGTAACTTCTGCGAGGGTGGGACACAGGGAGGGAAGGCCCGAAGGGAGGCAGATCTGATCTGCTGCTGCTGCGCTTTCAGTCACGGAGCGAGGTGTCAGGTGAGGCGTTGTGATGATTTCAATGCAGGGGGCCCGGCCCGGTGGCAGACAGAGGGGGACGGGTGGGGACTGTGACGCGGCGCCCCGGGGGGGGGGGGGCAGGGGTGGCCTTGCCCCCGGCCCGGCCCAGTCTCTCGGTGGCCCTGCCTAGCGGCCATGATTGTGCCTAAATGTAGATGTGTCCATTTATGACACGTAAACTTGGTGTAAATACCAATGCCTAAATTACGCATGGAGCAGGTGTATTCTGTAACCCTGCATGCAAATTTTTGGAACACACGTGACCCACCCATTCCACGCCCATGGGCACACCCCCTTTTTGGTTGCACGTATTAGATTTTACGTGCACCATGTTACAGAATACGCTTAGCAAGTTGTGCATGTACATTTTAACTAATGCCAATCAGTGCTGTTAACTGCTTGTTAATATCCAATTATCTGTGCTAATTAGCTAGTTAACCAATGAAGTTAGGTGCATTATTATAGAATGCGCTTCGATTTCTGCATGGAAATTAAGGCGCGATATATAGAATCCGTGGGTATATGTCTTACAACAGCCTGATTTCATAGGATCAGGTAAAGTGAAACTATCTAAGGATTCCTGAAGTTGAAAAGCAGCAAAGGGTTCAGAAGTCTTTGCTAAAAAGGGATTACTGGCTATTGACCTAAATTGAAAAAGCAGCCAAAGTATAGATTCTGAAGGCAGGAGTAACATCATCGCAGGACATGGAACTAAATCAGGTTTGTACAGCCTATGGGCCAGAACCCAGCCCACCAAGTGCTTATTCTTGTCTTCCAGAAGCTTGACAATTTATGTGGTGCATACAGTGGGATTCTTGCTTCTCTTCCGTAACTCGGTTCTGTCAATTTGGATTGTTCTTCTGGTTTCAAGTGTTGCGAGACTTGAAATCGTGAGATCAAACCAAACGTCAGGCACTCCATGGCTCAAGCTTGCAGAGAGCCAGTGTAAAGCACCCCTTTGCCTCTGAGGGGAGTTAAACACATCGGAGGGGTCAGAAAGCCCTTCCAGCAAAGGAAACACTCCAGATTATATTTTTTCTCTTTTATAATAATGCTAAAATTTATTAGAATAAACAAATGATTACAATAAAATTCTTTTATCCCAGTGTTACAGAAAATTGAATTCTTATTTATATAAATCTAAAATGTCAGCAAAAGCAAAATGTCTCTCCGGTGGCTTCTCTATGTGTTTCCCTGGAAGCTTTCAGGTCTGACTGCTATAAGACATGCTTAGTCAGATACTGAAGCTTTCCTTTGTCTAGTCTCTTAACATCTTTTATATTTTTCTCCTATCTGGTATTTTTCAACCCTTACCTCTAAGGTCACCTTATCATACCTCTCCTTTTTTGGTATTTTTTTTTCCATTATTCATCATTTGCTCTTTATAACCTCAAATCGCCCTGAATTTTTATCACTCATATATGTCCTTCACTGATACAGACGCTTGTTATTTCCAGATTTTGTAGCTCATGACTTGGGCTACGTCTGCCTGCTAACTTGTCCCTGAAAAAGCCAAGAAGACAAAGGCTAGCTGTTTGTTTGCCCTGCTAGATCATAGATAAGGGAATAAGTTACATACACAGAGATGGCTGATCTCTGCAAAATTAGACACCAGACATCACTATACTGAACACCAGTATGTAGTGGAGAAGTAGGAATCCTGCTGTTTGTTCTGCAGCTGAAGCCAGCTGAGGGAAAAGAAAGTGGATGAAGGCTTGGGGGAGGGGGTTACATAAGTGATGGATACTGGGTGAAGGCTGGGGGGTTTACATGAATAAGAGAGACTGGGTGAAGGCTGAGGGGAGGAGTTACATGAGCGAGAGAGACTGGATGAAGGCTGAGGGGGTTACATGAATAAGAGACTGGGTGAAGGCTGAGGGGGAGGAGTTACGTGAGTGAGAGACTGGGTGAAGGCTGAGGGGGAGGAGTTACGTGAGAGACTGGGTGAAGGCTGAGGGGAGGAGTTACATGAGAGAGACTGGGTGAAGGCTGAGGGGAGGAGTTACATGAGTGAGAGACTGAGTGAAGGCTGAGAGGAGGAGGTACATGAGAAAGAGTGAGAGTCTGACTGAAGGCTGGGGGTGTGTGACAAAACAGTGTGTTTTTAAACCTGTAAATTTGCCTTTATTAACTCTTGAAGTACATTTCTCTAGTTTGGCCAGCAGGTGGTGCATGTTTTATGTTAAAGCTGTTATAGAAAAGTGCATGCCTTTTAGTTTCACTTAGTGAAGAAGTGAATCTACAGTACTGTGAGCAGTATACTTTTAAAACTTGTTGACTGGGCTCTGATTGGCCTAAAGTTTGAAATTACCCGGCAGTTGTTAAAGAGAGCAGGACTTTGCTTAGGCTTAGTAAACAGTTATATATCCTGATCTTCCCAGGTACTTTTCAGAAAAGTAAGCAAATGTATAGTTAGTGTTATAATTGATCCATATTTCAGTTACCTGTTTTTGCTTGCTAATTGCACTATTTTGTACCACTGTTCGATTTTTTTTAAAGACAATAAACAATATTTAGTTTGTCTCTCTGTGTGGACTGATAAAGAATCCTGGTGGTTTGTGTGAGTGCTTTCTGGGAAATGTGGGACCACTGGGAGTGTGGCCCCAGTAACCTAGAAATCAGTGGGGATAATTTGAGAGTGGGAGACTCACCCAGAGGCGGTTGTGACCCAGTCGGTGGGAGGAGAGTGCTAGTGTAGAACACAAGCAGCAGGTGCAGGCTGTGCTGGGGATAGACTAAGTGGCCATGGGGTAACTCCAGGCAGGTGGCTAGGCGTTTCGTGATGGGGGGGGTTACATGATTGAGAGAAACTGGGTGAAGGTTGGGGGGGTTACATCTGCGAGAGAGACTGGGTGAAGACTGGGGGGGGGGGGGTTACATAAGCAAGAGAGAGACTGGGTGAAGGCTGGGGGAGTGATGATGCACTTTCATATTTTGCTACTCTTTAACGAAACATGCAGCAAAATACGATGAAGCTTGTTTTAACCCCTCCAAATACTGCAAAATGTAAAACGTAGCCCCTGATAGAAAAAGGTTGGATAAGACTGATCTAAATCATCCTATTGCACTGGTTAAAGTTTCTTTGCTCCATACATAGAGTGTTAATATGACTGCACAGAGCTGTATATTGTGTTGCACAAACTGATTAACAGCCAATCACAATCCTAAAGGGTTGTGTAAGGAGTGGCCTAGTGGTTAGGGTGGTGGACTTTGGTCTTGAGGAACTGAGTTCAATTTCCACTTCAGGCACAGGCAGCTCCTTGTGACTCTGGGCAAGTCACTTAACCCTCCAGTGCCCCATGTAAGCCGCATTGAGCCTGCCATAAGTGGGAAAGTGCGGGGTACAAATGTAACAAAAAAAAAAAAAAAACTGTAGAAAAGCGGGAAACCAAGGTATTTACCAAGGTCTGACCAACAGAACATTGATATCTATATAAGATTTTTTGTCCGTGGTCTAGTCTCTTTCATAGGGTTTTCATTCCCACTTTCTTGCAGTCAAAAAAACTGCCCATAATAGAGCCTTATATTTCAAAAAAGCATTTCCTAATTGAAGCCTCATTAGCAGGAAATCAATACCCCCATTATGATTAAACTAGTGGTTCCTGATGAAGCCCTGAAGTGGGTGAAACGTTTTGGGCCCCGTTGAAGAAAAAATGTGCAGTTGAAGTGGGGTTATTAAGCCATCTATACTATAAGCTAAGTTAATTTATGCTTTAGTTTTGGCTGGTTTAAAGTTTGTATACTCAGAAATGCTTTTTTTGAAATATAAGGCTCTATTATGGGCAGTTTTTTGATTGCAAGAATGAAAACCCTATGAAAGAGACTAGACCAAGGACAAAAAAATCTTATATAGATATCAATGTTCTGTTGGTCAGACCTTGGTAAATACCTTGGTTTCTGAGGGTTTTTCCTGCTTTTCTACTGTTAGTTACTCACCTTACACAACCCTTTAGGATTGTGATTGTCTGTTAATCAGTTTGTGCAGTATTAGATTACCTCATTGGGATTAACAGCTCATACTGTGTTTTGACATTAATCTGTATATTGTGTTCTCATAAACTGTGAAATCTAACTAGAAATACTTTTTCTCATTTCTCCTCTAGGATGTGAAGGATCCTGTGAGTAGGTATGTTCATTTTCTGATCTTTTCCTTGTGGCTGAATGATGTATTTTATTTTTATTGGAAACTAGTAAAAAAGCCCCGTTTCTGATGCAAATGAAACGGGGGCTAGCAAGGTTTTCTTCTGTGTGCATATGGGAGTGTGTGTGTTCCTGCCCTCTCTCCCCTCCCCCCTCTGAGTCCTTCATTGTTACAGAGAGAGCAATTTGATTTCCTGCTTTGCTGTTTTCCTTCACTGTTTGTGTTAGAGAGAGAGAGCGAGGGCGGGGCAGACACTCATGGGGAAACCGGATATCTCTCCCTCTTCACACTTCCGGTTGGAGGCTTCATAGAACGTTGGTGTTGCCTTTTTTATATAGAGATAATTGATTGGTGAGAGGGAGAAGAGAAGTCGGATTGAAAATCAGAGAGAGGCGAGATTGAGTGAGGAGAGGGAGAATTAAGGTATTGAGGAAGCACTGGGGAATGAAGGGGAAGAGATGGAAGAAAATGACAGAGCTTCCCTCTCTTTCCCATCTAGGCTCTCCTTTTTTTTCTCCCTGTACTGGCACAAATTCTCTCTCACCAGTCCCCCTGATTTCTCCTCTCCTAACCTCCTATTTGACTCTCCATGAATCTCCTTTCCATCCCCCCAAAATCTCCACCCCTGTGGATCTCCTTTCCACCTCTATATTGCCAGTGTTCCTGCTCCACAACCCTAGTTCAAGTGGGGTGTTGGAAATAACTATGTGAATTGAGATGGAGAAGAGATTAGTCAAACACCTCCCCACACTGGGGAAGAAGACTAATCCAATCCTTCTCCATAGTGGAGATGATGGTAGAGCCAGAAGACTGAGTAGACGGACAGGCAACACAACTGATTTAAGTGATTCTGTGAGGCCTGGCAAATTCTTGATAATACAGTAAAGTCTCGATTATCCGACCTAAACTGGACTGACCCGTTGTCGGATAAATGAAGGTTGGATAATACGGAAAACAACGGTAAACCCTGAAACAATGCAGAAACAAAGACAGTATAAGTAAGGTCCTGGCTCACAACGGTGGTAAAAGTAGGGTCCTGGGTTTGGAAAACGGAAAGAGAAGCTGCATGATATCACTGGGGGGGGGGGGGGGGGGGGACTGTCAGATATGCCAGGTCAGATCAACGAAGGTCAGCTAATCCAGATTTTCAGACCTTCAGCTGTATAATCATGGAGAAACAAGGGCTCATAGTAGATCTCATTTCTTCCATCTCTATCCCTTAAGGGTGAACATCTCCCAGAATAATCCTATTGACAATCTAATCCATAGGTATATCATTCTCCCTCCACCAGTTTAGTTATTCCCTGGGTGTGAACATCTTCAGAATAATCTCAGTGACTCTTGTACCCACAGGTTTCAAAAAATGAAGTTTCCTAAACCAGAAACTGTGTCGATTGATCTGAAAATGGGCTTTATATTGAGCTACCCTCAGCAGCTGAAGAAATTGGTTACAGCATTTGCAGGTGAGAAATTAGAACAATGTAGGGCGCCTTTTACAAAGCCATGGCAGTCATTACTGTGTCTTCCTCCTGCCGTGAAAGATAAAGCTTTTTACATCCCATTGGCCTGGACTAGTCTAGCAGGATGAGATGGAAGATGAAATTTGTTCTTCCTTGATAATTTCCTTTCCTTGATTCCTGCTAGACCAGTCCAGGGCCCACCCAGGAAGGCTGGTATTTGGGGGATCTCTTGTGACATGTTGGAGTTTCATGACAGAGCCCTTTCTGATAAGTCTCTAAGGCCTGGTCAGCCTGTACATGACCAAAGATTCAGACGAAAGGGGGTGCAAGGTCAAGCTGTGTATTTGCAGAACGTCGCAGAAGTGTAGGTGGAATGGGACTATTGAATACCCATGGTTGCCAATGGGCATAGGAAGTTAAACACCACAGCAGTTCCAAGTGACACACTGTTTGCCTTGTGGCTTAGAGATGTTTGTTTACGAGTGCTTTGATGGGTTTTCTAGCTTCTGCTTTACCAACATGTTTTGCTCTTATGTAATTTGCTGGCTACGGCTTTACAAGCTTGTTTTTCTACCATGACATTTGGAACATGGAACAATAATGTGAGGGTGGATGGAGAAGGTTTTTGTGTTTTTGTTCATTACTGGTTTTGGCATTAACATACTGGCAAATTCAAGACTGTACCACTTTTTTATATAATGATGTCAGTGTAGAATAACGAGCACAAAATACAGCCTTTTATTAGTGCTGTTTCCACCAGCTACAATAATTTTGGAGCTGTTTTAGTGATATTCAGTTTTGATTTCATGGTATTTATATCGATAATAAAAGAGGGATCGAGAGTACAAAACAGAAACAAAAAAAAGCACACAGGGGCCTTCAAGACTGGGACAATGAGAGGAGATGTATTTGAGGGATGGCCCGGCACGGGCTGTGTTTCGGTGGAGATCCTCCTGCGTCAGGGGTGGAGAACGTCCGGGGTTGCTCGTTGTGTCTTGAGGAATGGTGGTATTGCCGGTTTCCTGGTGGGCGACTTGCACGGTTGCAGAGAGAAAGGACGCTTATCAAGTATCTAGATAGTGTCTTTTCTCTCTGCGATTGTGCAGTCGCCTGCTGGGAGGCCAGCAGTATTGTCTGGTGCTTTCTGTCATTCTGCAGGACGCCACGAGTGACTTTGGACGTTTTTGTCCCCTGATGCGGGCGGATTGCTGCCGGGGCACGGCCTGTGTCGTGTTGTCCTTTGGGTGGATTTCCTTTCATTGTCCCAGTCTTGAAGGCCCTTGTATGATATTTATATCTACATATGGGAAGCTTTCAAATAAATTAAAAAACTGTCAAATAAGTTAAAAAAAATATTTTGTTCTCTACCTTCTAAGGCACTGCCTATCCAACTGGAACAGCTGTTGACTTTTTACAGATGGGCCACACATAGGCAGTTCGTTATTTCTAATAATCTTTTATTATTGTTTTCAATAGTGTTTGCTATTGTTTTGGGTGAACCAGTGTGGTGGCAAGCTCCTCCTACTGACTTTAACCCATATAATGGGCTAGATAGCCTTGTACTCTCTCCCGTTGTCAATCTAACCTCCGTGGTTTGATGCATATCTCTGGCATTTAGGTATGAGCACTTCCACCAGTTCTATGGCTGGCACAAATGCTTGCACATAACATCCTACACATGTATTTTTATTTATTTTATTTTAAAGCATTTATATCCCACATTTTCCCACTGGTTGTAGGCTCAATGGGCTTACATAGGCTAAATCAGGAATACAGTACTAATGGCATATTAAAACAGTAAATTAAAGTTTGGTATTATATTAAACAGTAGAATAGTAAAGAAAATAGATTCAAGTGTTTCTGGATTGAGACCAAAGAAACTGAACTGATTATGATGCATCTAGAGAGTAGACCTTTTTGAATAGGATGGACATTAATAATTTTGTAAACTTTAGATAGTTCTGGGTTGATTTAACTAATTTAGGTAAGGCATTCCACAGTCGAGTACCTAAGAAAGGGAAGTTGGAGGCATATGTAGATTTCTATTTGAGGCCAAAACAATCCGGATAGTGTAGGTTTAAATAAGATTGGGAGGAATTAGATCTGTTCCTGGGTGGCAAGTCAACTAAATCTAGCATACAATCTGAAACAGTGCCATAGATGATTTTGTGAATCAAGGTGCAGGCCTTGAAGGCAACTCGTTCCTTGACAGGAAGCCAGTGTAATTTTTCCCGAAGGGGCTTGGCAGATTCAACTTTAGATTTTCCAAAAATCAGTCTTGCTGCCGTGTTCTGGGTAGTCTGAAGTTTCTTAAGTAAATGTTCCTTGCAACCAACATAGATACCATTACAATAGTCCAATTGGCTCAATACCATTGATTGTATCAGGTTAGTATTGTATAAAGGATAGTAGTTATCTAAATATAGGTGCTCTGTTACTGAATTGCCTTCTTAGGGACTCTCACCAAATACAGAATAAGTAACTACAGACTAGTAAAAGAAAGATGCAGTCAAACATTAAGTGGAAATCCCAAGAAACCAGGCTTTTGCCTGCAGGCTTCCTTCTGTTTCTGATGTCCTGCACGTACAGCGTGCAGGACGTCAGACTCACAGAATGAAGCCTTGCAGATCAGCTGATCTGCAAGGCTTCGTGCTGTGAGTCTGACGTCCTGCACGTACAACATGCAGCACGTCAGAAACAGAAGGAAGCCTTTTGCGAGAAGAAGAGGACCTTGACTGGCGGGGGTTGGGGTCCCCTGCTAGCAAAGGTAGGCGACGGCGGGTTGGCAGTGGGAGGGGGGCTCGGGAGGGTCGTCGGCAGGGGGAGTTGGCAATGGCAGGGGGGGGTGCCGCCGCCACCCAGGGGGTGCCAAAAATGTGCCCCCTCACCTCGGGCTCTGCCCCCCCCCCGCCAAAGTCTGGCTATGCCCCTGCTTTGTGAATACGTATGACTTATGCATACCAGAAGTATTTGACCTGTGCATAACAGAAGAAAAATTAAGAATAAGAATGATTGTGAAGGTATGAAAATAATTGAAAAAAAAATATGTAAAAAAATGTAAGTCTAAGATACTATGGGATTGATGAGGATTACAGTACCACTTCTATAAGTATGCTTGGCTCATGAAGAAATATTTAGCCAATTAGGAGGTGGACGCGTTTATCTGACAGATCCTATTATGACTTTCTGATCATCTGGACCTGGGTAATATAGAGGTTAAGTAAATTGAGAAGTTGAGCATATGGAGAATGATTCATTGAAAGCTCCCTTCATTATTTAAAGTTACATGAGTGCCTTATTGCTGTTTGTAACCCATAAATAATGTCATGTTCTTACTTTGTAACAGAAGAAATGTCATAAGTTCACTGATGGACATTAACAAAATCTCTAACATTTCTCTGTTTCTATATTTTTTTATCTACAAAAATATCATATCCTGCAAGAATTGTTAAGTTTAATTCAAAGTTTATCACCATATATATTTTATCATCACATCTTTGTCTTATTTGTCTTTTCTAAAATCTAATAGCAATTCATGTTTCTTTTAATGCAGATTGGTGGGAGGAATATGGCAAAAATGCAGGTAACTGAATCTGATATACAACCAATTATACACAAGAATCAAATAAGTAACATAACCTCTGACTGGAATCTCACAATATGGCCAGTATTAGAGATCATTATTTCTCCTGTGAAAGAGTATGTGTTTCCTGCTTATACACTGCAGGGTCAGGGAGTGATTCTTCTGGTAAGGACAGAAGCAGCTTTCTCATTCAGGTGCTGCTGATACCAGGATCTCCACTTCTCACAACTAAGAGTTCTGATTTTTCTCATCATTGTCTAAATTGATTTTGTGTTCAGTTAACCTGCTACCTGTATTGTGCTATTGTGTATTTACTGCTCACTTCTCCAAAGGAAAAACAAAAACAAACAAACACAACTCACCTTAAAACCTTTTTTCTGCTTTGCTGCTTTGGTCTTCTCTTGCTATCTTTGCAATAATTTTGCCTTGCTCTCATCTGTGTTTTGTTTTCAGGTCTAGCTCTCTACTCAGGCCTTGGGCATTTACAGTGGATGGTTTATAAGGTGCATCTAACTGCAGTTTTAGTTAAGGCATTTATAAAAAAAACAAAAAACTTGCGAATCTGAAAGTGGGCAAAGCTATGGGGTCGGATGGATTACCTGTCAGGATACTTAGGGAGCTCACAGAAATCTTGGTGGGACCCCTTGAGGATTTATTTAATAGATCTTTAGAGACAGGAGAGGTTCCACGGGATTGGAGATGAGTGGATGTGGTTTCTCTTTACAAAAGCGGTGACAGAGAAGTGGGAAACTATAGGCCGGTAAACCTCACATCAGTGGTAGTGGTATGGGTGTACCAATAAACCAAAAAAAAGTGAGGTAGATTCAAGGAGGATATCAAGTGGTTTTTATTGGAAAAACAGCTTAAAAAAAACGACCCAACACGGCCGTGTTTCAGCCCAAAAAGGCCTGCCTCAGGGGCAGGGGCGTATCTGCGTGGGGCCACAGGGGCCTTGGCCCCCGCAGATTTCGCCCTGGACCCCCCTACCGCCGTTAACTCTCCCCCGCCTACCGCCAACCCTTTCCCCGCCTACCGCCGTCACCTACCCCGAGGTCCGCTCCTGCCGGCTTTTTAAACTATTACTTCAGCTGGCGGGGGACCCCAACCCCCGCAAGCCCAGCCGAGGTCTTCTTTAACTTCTTCATCCTCGTGCTGTTAAAGCTCCATGATGCATCCTTCCAGTTGGACGGAGTTTGACGTCGCAGCACGTTGACGTCCGTACAACGTGCTGCGACGTCAAAATCCGTCCAACTGGAAGGATGCATCATGCAGCTTTAACAGCACGAGGATGAAGAAGTTAAAGAAGAACTCGGCTGGGCTGGCGGGGGTTGGGGTCCCCCGTCAGCTGAAGTAATAGTTTAAAAAGCCGGCAGGAGCGGACCTCGGGGTAGGTGACGGCGGTAGGCGGGGAAAGGGTTGGCGGTAGGCGAGGGAGGGTTAATGGCGGTAGGGGGGAGGGTTGACGACGACGGGGGGCGGCGGTAGGGGGGGGTTATAATGTGCCCCCCCCAACTCTAGCCCCTGCCCCCCCCCTACCGCCGAACCTCAGATACGCCCCTGCTCAGGGGTGTGGTGAATCTCTGATGTTATAGTAGAAACGCTTAACAATGAGATTGTGGTTGAGGTACTTGCTGTTAAATCCTTGTGATATCCTCAGCAGAGCAAGAGCGCTGAAAAAGTAGCCGTCCAAACGGCAAGAGTCAGTAACGCAAGACTCCTGAGGCAGGCCTTTTTGGGCTAAAACACGGTCGTGTCTGGGTCTTTTAAGCTGTTTTTCCAATAAAAACCACTTGATATCCTCCTTGGATCTACCTTACTTTTTTTTTTGGTTTGTTGTTCATGTGAGGTTTGCTCTTCCTTTTTGTCTTTGCTATGGGTGTACCAGTGCCAGGAGTTAAGTCTATTCTGTAACAGATTCAGGGAGCCAAGAAGCTATTAGAATACTAGCGTAACCCGCCATCGGCACATTTAACATTTATGTTTATTTAAAAACTTGATATACCACCTTAACATAGCAATAGATCAAAGTGGTTAACAATAAAATATCCAAACAAGAAAACAGCACCACTGGCCTTTAAAAATGGAACACAGTTCTTTAATGAATGAACCTTGACAAAAAGACTCGACACGGGCCGTGTTTCGGTGACTAGCACCTGCGTCAGGGGTCACAGTAATGACGTGGAAAACTTGGGAAATAACTCGAATATATTCCTCTACAATATATTATTCCTTACCCCGTTTGGATACAGAAAGTGAAAGTGCCTTGTTGCTTTGTAGCTTTTACTATATGAGACGTGGGGTCACCGAAACACGGCCCGTGTTGGGTCTTTTTGTCAAGGCTCATTCATTAAAGAACTGTGTTCTATTTTTAAAGGCCCTTGGTGCTGTTTTCTTGTTTGGACTTTAGTTTGTACTTCGTTCCCTCTCTTTTGTTATTAACAATAAAATATCAACATAAAATCAAGAAAGAAACGCCATTCCAATCATTGACAATCATTCAAACACAAATTAGGAAGGGTAATGATACACAAAGAAAACCACAAAAACCCAGTTAAAAATTGTCAGTCACGGTGTGTGCAGTCCAAATCGTGAAAATACGATTATTCAGAATTAATTTGGAAAGCCAATTGAAAAAAAAAACGAGTCTTTAAAACTTTGGAAGGGAAAGTTTTGATCCGATACCCACTGGTAGATTATTTCATAAATATGGTGCCAAAAGACAGAATGCAGAATGCCGAGTCAACTCATATCGTGTTGGTTTAGGAGATGGAAGCAACAAACGATTAATGTCGAGTAAGCGAAGAGAGTGGGATGGTGTATAGGGAATGATGAAACGTATGCTGCAGGGACGAAGCCAGACCTTGTGGTGGGAGGGGGCCAGAGCCCGAGGTGGGGGGGGCACATTTTGGTCTGCCGCGAGGGGGAAGAGAGCGCAGGGCAGGCAACATGGTGGTGCTGGAGACCGGCGTTGGACAAGGCTCTTCAGCTGGTGGGTTTTGGAGACCTCCACCAGCAAAACCAGGGGCCCAGAGGAAATTTGGGGGAGCCCAGGCCCCCTTGGCCCCACATAGCTACACCACTGGTATGCAGGACTACCAGAATAGAGTGTCTTAAAGGTTAAAAGCAGAACCTTAAACAAGATACAATACAAAACTGGTAACCAGTGACGTTCATGAAACAGAGGAGTAACACAGTCGAAACGTTTTGCTTTAAACAACATATGAATTGTGGCGTTTGAAGGGTCTGAAGTCAGCGTAGTTGGAACTGTGGAATATCTGCGTAAACAGTGTTGCAATAATCTAGGCGGGAGATAACAAAAGCACGAAGTAAGGTATGCAACGATTTAAAATCTAAGTAATTTCGGATGGAATGCAAACGACATAACCAGAAAAGGCCAGATTTTGCAACATTAGAAATTTGCTTATTACATTTGTATTTTCCCACCTATTTGCAGGCTCAGTGTGGCTTACGTAATACTGTGAAGGCGTTCGCCAAGTCCGGTAAGGAGACAGATACAAGGTGATGTTGTGGTAGAATAAAGGTACGTGTGTATCCGGTACTATGGGGGTTGAAGAGAGGAAGGTTATATAGTGTCCAATACGATCTATGGTTTTGCTGTGTTGTAGAGTTTAGGCATTTATATTGGATCAGTAGGGTATGCCTTTTTGAACAGGTTGGTTTTTAGTGATTTCCTGAAATTTAAATGGCCGTATCTTGTTTTCACGGCTTTTGGCAGTGCGTTCCATTGTTGTGTGCTTATATAGGAGAAGCTGGATGCATAGGTTGCTTTGTATGTGAGTCCTTTGCAGTTTGGGTAGTGGAGGTTTAGGTATGTTCATGACAATCCGGATCTGTTTCTGGTTGGTAGATCTTTGAGGTCTGTCATGTAGCCTGGGACTTCGCTGTAGATAATTTTGTGGACCAGGGTGCAGATTTTGAAGGTGATACGTTCTTTGATTGGGAGCCAATGCAATTTTTCTTGGAGGGGTTTGGCACTTACGAATCGTGTTTTACCGAATATCAGCCTGGCTGCTGTGTTTTGGGCGGTCTGGAGTTTCTTTGAGTTGTTCTGTACATCCCACGTAGATTCCGTTACAATAGTCTGCATGGCTTATCTAGAGTTTAGAATCAATTTGAATCCCTAATTAACGGAAAGAGTCAACGGCAATAATATGATGTCCAGAAAATTCCAGTTGAGTCAGAGGTGTGCTAAATGGACCGGTAATCCAGCATGCCACTTTTTTTTGCTGAATTCAGTACAAATTTATGAGATGATAACCAAACAGACAGTGCAGAAAGTGCCTACTGAATATGAAGATGTAGAGTAAATCAGAAGTATATCATCAGCATAAATGAAAAATTGAATATTATAGTCTTGAAGTAATGTTGCAAGTGGACTGAGGAAAATATCAAAGAACAGTAGTTACATCAGCTGTCGACATGGCATAACTGATGATGAGAAGAAACAAGAGAGGCAGAAGACCTGTGATGAAAGCAGACCAACACACATAGATAATAGTAGCAAGGAGTTTTAATTCTACCCAAAATACTTAGGCCTGACAAGGCCACGTTTCGCCAAAGGCTGTGTCAGAGGCAAAACCAGAGAGACAAAGTTTAAACACATTTCTCTGTAGAGTAACAATCTAGGTGAATTCTTGCTGCAAGATTAATTCACCTAGATTGTTACTCTAGAGAGAAGTGTCTTTTTGACTTTGCCTCTCTAGTTTTGCCTCTGATGCAGCCTTTGGCGAAAGGTGGCCATGTCAGGCCTAAGTATTTCTGGTAAAATTAAAGTCCTTATTACTGTTATCTGTGTGCTGTTTGTTCTGCTATAACTGATGATGAATAAGTTTGGCAAGGGCACATGTAACTTAACAGCATTCTGTAACTTATCACAGTGGTTCCCAAACGTGGTCCTGGAGGCACCCCAGCCAGTCAGGTTTTTGGGATATCCACAATGAATATTTATGAGAGAGATTTGCATGCAGTGGAGGCAGTACATTCAAATCTCTCTCATGAATATTCATTGTGAGTATCCTGAAAACATGACTGGCTGGGGTGCCTGCAGGACCAGGTTTGGGAACCACTGACTTATCACATAATTAGGATCTGTGTCCATGGTCCACCCATGCTTTGCCCCTATGTGTGGCCCCCTTGCAGTTACACACTATGCCACTTATGTGCCAAGTTGTAGAGTAGTGCGTACGTGGTGTCACGACACCGCTCACCAGTAGGCGTGGGCTGGGTATCTGTGAAGACCTCCTGTAGAGCATTGTCCACTCGTAAATGTATGTCGAGTATCCATGAAGACCTCCTGTAGAGCACCGACCACCTGTAAGCATGGGCCGAGTATCTGTGAGACCTCTTGTAGAGCACACCCACCTGTAATTGCGGCCCGAGTATCTGTGTGAAGACTTCCTGTAGAGCATTGCCCACTCGTAAACATAGGCCAAGTATCTATGAAGACCTCCTGTAGAGCACTGCCCACCCATAAACATGGACCGAGTATCCGTGAAGACCTCCTGAAGATCACTGCCGACCTGTAAGCGTGGGCTGAGTATCTGGGGAGACTTATCCATAGAAGGCCTCAGCTCCTAGTAGCACACACCTAGTAGGTCACTTAGAAGACCCTCAATCCCCGCCATGACTGGGCCTCTTTGCCTTTAGTGGGATTTAATACCAGTTCCAGAAAAAGTTGCCAAAACATCCAAAACAAAAGTATTTAGAAAACTGTTGGTTAACTCGCACAAATCTCAGAAAAAATGTTCTTGAAATAGGGTCAGGCCTTGTCTTGGTCTGCCCGCCTGCCGCCATCCTTATGGCCTGAATTGCTGCTTCAACCACTTGCTGGCAGGAAAATACTGTCCCTAGGCTTATTCCAAAATATATATGAAAAAAAACCAAAACTTTACATAGGTAAAGTGCACAAGAGAATTCCATATCTTCCAGCAGCTGCTGCAGTCTCCAGGTTTTACTCCAGCTTCCTTCTGCTGGCATCCTCACAGGGAGACTGAGCTCTGAAGCATCGTTGTCTTCTTGTGCTGTAGACTCCTCCCCAAAGCTCCACTCTCCAGCCTGATTGCAGGGGAAAGCTCCACCCTCCAGCCTGATCGGAGGGGAATACTGACTTATTGCTCCTAATGGGGAAGCTAGATGGCCTGCCTTTTGAGTCTTAGGTGATTTCCCTCTTCTTTCTCTCCAGAGATTAATCTTGCATTTCGTGGGGTAATTCTGTTCTGCCATCAACTATTGCGATTTTGAGCTGATTCTTTGGTTTTAGTTGCTACCTCCACCCTTTTCTTATGGTCCTGGGTTTTCCTAAGTGAGGGGACATAGTCCCTGTCATACCCTTTCAAATGTTTGTTAATAGGTTTTTGATATACCGCCCTTCTGAATGGCATAGCCGTGCACTTCCACTACCTGCTGGGAGGAAAAAGTCCAGCTGTCAGTTTTGTCACTGACTACTGCAATTCTCTTTATGTAGGTATTTCTGCTAAATTAGTATTCATCTTATTCAGAATACGGCAGCTAGATTGATCTATTGTGAGTCTAAGTTTGGCCATGTGTCTCCACTGTTTAGAAAGCTGCACTGGCTCCTGGTGCAGGCCCAAATACATTTTAAGGTGGTGTGTCTGATTTTCCAAACTCCAATGGATTGGTCTCTTTGATTAATTTGTTGGGTTTATGTATAGAAAGTCATAAGTATAATTTGCTTTGGGGATTCCCCTCTGTTAAAAATGTTAAATATAAATCGTTATTAACAAATTCATTTATATACTCATCAGCGAAACTCACATTTGCCTAATGAGATTTGCTGTTCTTTAAGTTATTTTTGCTTTCGAAAGTTGGTGAAATCATATTTATTTCCTAAACTTTTGAAAAAAGGTTTTTCTTTTTGTTTTAGTGATGATTATATTATACTGTAATTCCTGGTTATTATACCAGTAATCTTTTTTGTTACCCCACTTTGAACCTTATTAAGGGATTAGGCAGGTAATAACTCCTTTAAGATAAGATAACTGTTGCACAACTGGTTTAGCTATCAAGTGAATGTTGTTAGAGACACTTGGGGCCAATAGGGCTGTCAGTTATGGGAAGCCCGGCTGTTAATTAACCAATTAGAGCTTCCCTTTCACTACCTCATTCAGACATGGTATGAATAGAGCCAGTCCATTGGTGAGTTCTGGAAACCTGATGTCCAACAGAATCATTCAGATCTATGAGGCAGCCAGTGAGTAACAGGCAAGAACAGAGTTCACAAGGAGGTTGAAGAAAACAGGAGACGGGATGACATCAAAAAGTTGATGCCAGTTTGGTTAGTCTATGTTTCCCATTCCCCATGCGCATTTGTCATCTAGCACACTCAAAACAAAGCAAGCAAACCTTCTTTATGGTTGGTAGCATTTTTATTTAATCTCACTTATATTTTTAAATATGCCGGCTTGCACAGCATACAGATGTACACAGAGGAAGTATAATAACAGAATAACTTTTCATAGAGTAGTAATTTGTTACAAATCGTAATCGGTGTGCCATCACAACAACAAAATATAAGAATAGCAATGCACTGCATTAGGGGTTTATAGCCCATTTAGTTATGTTCCAACATATGAGAGAGATTTTATTTTATTTATTTATTTGTTGCATTTGTATCCCACATTTTTATATGTATGAAACAAAATATTTATTTTTATTATTTTGACTTATAAAACCACTTGTCCCTGAAACGTGCTCAAACAGTATAATCCATTTGTGTACCTAAAATGAAAATTTCTACAAAAGAGATGAGGTGAAGATGTGATTCCGTGTTTACTTCCATTTAATTTCAGTCTATTCCAGGGGTGTAGCCAGATAGCAGATTTTGGGTGGGCCTAGGCAAGAAGTGGGTGGGCACCAAGTGTTCTTCCCCCCCCCCCCCCCCCCCCCCCCAAAAAAAAAAAAAAAAAATATCTAAGCTGGTGGAAAAATGTTTCTCTCCACCTTGGCAGTCTGCAGCAGGCATGCGCTGAAAACTGAGCATCCACAGGTGCCAGTAACATGGAGCACACCATTTTCATTACCATCAGGGGGAAGTCTTCAGCTGGTAGAGCTTGGAATCAGCTACTGCTAAACATGTGCTACTGTTGGGTGGGCCCAGGCCCACCTGTGGCTACGCCACTGGTCTATTCCATCTTTATAACACCAGGCTTCCCAAGGCACTGAAATCTGGCCATCTGTATTGTATAGAACAGTGTAGAAAGATGAGCACAAAATACAGAGTTTATAAGTGCTGTTTCTACCAGCTACAATAATCTTTGAAGCTGTTTTAGTGATATTCCATTTTTATTTTGTGATATTTATATCTGCACTCGTGGAACCATGCCTGTTTCCTCAACAATGAAACGGGCCCTAGGAAGTCTGTCGTGTAAGCTTTTTTTTTTCTCTCTCTCTCCCCTGCCCTCCCCTCCCCTCCATGTCCAGCAATTCTCCTCTTCCCTGCCCTCCCATCCGTGTCCCGTGATTTTCTCCTCTACTGTCCTCCCATCCCATCCATGTCCATCAATTCTCCTCTGCCCTGCCCTCCCCTCGATGTCCCGCGATTCTCTCCTCCCCTCAATTTGTACCTGAACATTCTCTGACTGGCTGGCGCTGGCTTCTGTTCTGTTTGTAACATCCCTCTTGACGTCAGTTCGCCTCCAGCGTTCCCTTCCCTCTCACTGTTCCGCCCTCTGACGTCATTACGTCTTGACGCGAGGGCGGGACAGTGAGGGGGAATGGAACGCTGGAGGCTGGCTGACATCAGGAGATGTTACAAACCCAGGCAGCCAGACATGGAACGTTGGAGGTGCAAATTATTATATAGGATATGGGAAGCTTTCAAATAAATTAGGGGTCCTTTTACTAAGGTGCCCTGAAAAATGGGCTACACTAGTGTAGGCATATGTTTTGGGTGCACGCAGATCCATTTTTCAGCACACCTGTAAAAAAAAAAAAAAAAAAAGCCTTTTTAAAAATTATTTGCCGAAAATGGACGAGCGGCAAAATAAAAATTGGCGCGCTTCCATTTTGGGTCTAAGACCTTATCACCACCCATTGACAGCGGTAAGGTTTCACGCGGTAATCGTCTATTTGTGTAGAATGACGATTACCGCCCGGTTTCCGCCATGCGTAGGAAAATACGAATTATTTTCCGGTGTGCTTAGCGGATGCACATAAAAAAAATTTAATTACCACCCAGGCCATGCAGTAGCTGGGCGGTAACTCAAAATTGATGCAGGTAGGACACACGTACGTGCCTATACGTAGGGTTACCATATGTCCGGTTTTACCCGGACATGTCCTCTGTTTGAGGACATGGCCGGGCAACTGGGCGGGTTTTGCCAGCCTGCCTGTTTGTCCGGATTTCTGGACAAACTGGCAGGCTGGCGGGCGGGCGGGCAGGTCTAGTGGTGTCCTTTCTTCCCCTCCCCTTACCTTACTATACTGCCCTGGTGGTCTAGTGACCTCTTCAGGGCAGGAAAGAGCCCCCTCTTTCCTGCCCGGAGTGCCTGCACACTGTTCCTTGCTGACTCCGGTCCCAATTCAAAATGGCCGCCGAGAGTTGAAGCGGCCTTGCGAGACTTCAGAGTGTGGGGAGCTAATGAAAAACATCTGCTCATGTTTATTAATGTGTCTCCTCCCTGCAGTGAATGTGACTCTGGATCCAGAAACTGCTCATCCTGATCTCATCCTGTCTGAATGTCGAAAAGGTTTCAAGCAAGGAAAAACACGACAAACGCTGCCGTACAATTCTAAGAGATTTGATACTGATCCCTTTGTGCTGGGGTGTGAGAGCTTCACCTCGGGGAGACATTACTGGGAAGTGAATGTGGGGGATTGTACTAGCTGGATATTGGGGGTGTGTAAAGACTCTGTGAGAAGAAAGGGGAGGATCATACCATTACCTAGCGAGGGATACTGGGCATTGTCATTGTGTGAGGACGAAGGTAAATACTCAGCCCTCACTTCTCCTGTAACCGACCTCCGCCTGAAACCCCGGAAAGGGGAGTGTTCAGAGGATATCTGGGATGAAAATGAGTATTACTGTGCACAGGCTATGTGGGATCAAATTGAAGATGGCTATCTCGATGATATGTGGGATGAAAAGAGATTCTGGAGGGCTCTCAGTTGTGTCCCCCCAGAAAAGGGACCCCGGACAGTGGGGATTCTGCTGGACTATGAGGCAGGAAAGGTTTCATTTTACAATGCGAAAAAGAGGATTCCTCTCTTCACCTTCACCGACACCTTCACTGAGAAACTCCGACCTTTCTTCTGTACTTATTCTAAAGAACGGGGCTCAGAAATAGCATTGTCAACCTCTCTCCGTGTCTCTGTCCCTTGCACTGTGTACATCTTGGAAGATTTCTTGGCCTAACGTTTTGTAGCTGTGAAATGTGTGGGAACCCTTCAGTGTTAAGGCCTTCCTGAGTCAGTATGTCAAGCCCACCATTTTGAGGCTACTTTAACTCCTATTCATTTGTTCAGTACTCGTGTCTGTTTTATCATTCCCACCTAAAGTAATTCCTTTATCCCTTAGTTGTCCTGTTTTTCTGTCTTGATTAGATTATAAGTTCTGTCGAGCACGGACTGTGTCTCAAATGTTTAGTGTACAGTGCTAGTAGCACTATAGAAATGATAAGCCGTAGTAGTAGATGAAATATAATTAATAGCATGAAAATCTACATCTAAGCATGAATTAGATTGTAAGCTCAATAGGGCAGGGACTCATTGTACTTTCAGGTAATTTGTGTAACATCTCACTGTCTTATATGTCATGTCATAAATACTGAAACAGTGGCAATTGGAATATTAAGAATAAAAGCTATTTTCCTTTCACCTTTCTGCTTGTCATTCCTCTTAACTCCTTTCACAACTTTTTTTCCTGGGAGATCCACATACAGCCCTCTATGGACAGAGTAACATTCATATAGATTGTAAGCACTTTGGGTCAAGAATTATTTGGAAGTAATTTGAAGAATTTCTGTGGGGCCTGCAAAGTAATTTTCAAAAGAAAGCACCTAAGAGACTTTCCTTGGAAAATTCAGTGGCCTGCAGTACCACAGGTACTTAAGTACAACCATGTCCATCCAGAGGCCTGCCAGTACCCAGGAAGTCCAGGGGAGGGGAGCACAGTTGTCTTTGCTAGGTGGTGGGAACTCAAATTTCAGAGCTCAAAATGCTACCACACCCTCTTCTCTTACTGTCTGATGGTAGGATTCTTTCAGTGGAGTCGGAGGCAAGAGTTGCTTGGGCTTCTCCTGGAGACCTTTTCCTTTGTGGCCTCCATGAACCCTTCTGCTTAACCTCCTTCCTGCCTGAATCCTGATCCTCGCCCCTCTGACTCAGCAGTTTACCACCACCTGCTGTTAGGTGGTTCAACTTCAACCTCAGTGAGGGAGTGATCCTATGGAAACCCAGCCATGTATCGTCCACTCCCTCACAGGGACGATTTTGGCATAACATCTCAATTTGGACTTAGATGACTTTTTGAAAATGCCCCTCCACGTCACTATTGTCTATGCCCATAATAAAAAATGCATATTTTAGTTTACGAAGTAAACACAGTAAAATTTAAAATATGTTTAAACGGAGAAAGAATTAAAGGAAACCTTGAAATAAGACCAGAAGAGTCGGGCAAGTTTATATTCTAAGTTGTTTAGATAAACTCCGTCGAGCAATATCCATAGGTTGGACTTTGAAAAAACTTCAAACACAGATACCTGTTCCCAGTGGCGTACCTAGGTTGGCTGCCACCTGGGGCGGGTTGCCACTATGCCCCCCCCCCCCCCCCCCCCCCCCCCCAAAGTGCATCGCCTACCTCCCCCCCCCTCCCCTGAAGCACATCATCCTCCTAACCTCCTTGATCTTCACCACCTGGGGATGCGTGGAACAGTCATGCAGCTGTCGACTCCGCCAGTCCCCTGCTGTAGAACAGGAAGTAACGTCAGAGGGGGGCAGGGAACCGGCGGAGCTGACAGCTGCACAACTGCTCCGTTCACCCCCTTGCTGCCTGCTCCTGGGGCGGACCTCCAGAAGGAAAAGGTGGGGGTTGACAATGAGTTTGATTATTTTGCTGACCTATTATTGAAGTTTATGAGGCAGATATTCAAAGAATTTATCTTGTAACTTTGAGTTATACACCTATATGGGCCTCTCTGGAAATTTACATGGGCTGAGCTAAATTTATACTCAAAAGTTCACTAAATTCCCAAACTTTTAGGAAGGCAACAGGGCAGATTTAGGGTGAGGGAAAAAGTTAGGCTTAGAACTGACTTTCAGCACTAGACACCATAATTAGACTCATATATCCAAGTACATGAATAGCAGGCTTAAATTTATAAGCGTACGCTTTAGGCCCCTAAATTAAGATTAATTATCAGCTGAAAATACAGTAGGGCAAAAATTTAGGAGCTTAATTTAGGGCCTTAAGTTTAGGAGCTCAGTCTTTTTTTATTATTGGGTGCTATATTTTAAAATTAGGTTGTTTTTTTTTTTTTTTTAGCACTGTTACTTCGACTTGGAATAGCAGCCGTTAAGGGTGTGCAGTCACACAGTGTGAACGCAAACAAATTCAGTCATTGGATTCCTAGAAGCCCTGGAGCTATGCCTTTACTTCTGAGTAGAAGGTCAACACCAGCCTGTCTGCTGCTGGTTAAGATTTAGGTAGCTCCGGGGTTGGCTGCTGGAAATCACAGAGCAGGTATTTGGTGGATTCCAGATTGTAGTGTCAGATCTGACTTCCTCTGGTAAGTACCCCCCCCCCCCCCCCCCCCCCGAATGTATACGATTCATGTTCTGTGTAAGCTGTGAGAGGGTGAAAGGCAGGGACTGCTCCCCTCTGAAATACATGAAGGTAGATTAGAGCAACTTCCAGGTGAGTTGCTAACAGCAATGAGTTTTGTCTGATCTCAGTCTTCGCTGTATATGAAAATAATCTCTATAGTGTTGTCTGGTGTCTGTGGAAGACGGAGTTAACGCCAGTGACACTCTGTGCTGTTGATACTAGAGAAAGCTTGTGCCACTGAGGCTTATGCCATAGTGATGACAGAATATACACAAGAAAAATTCCCCCGTCTTTGGTAAAAAATCAAATATGCTTCTCTAGAACCTAGAACCAAGACTACCGCTACCTAGACAAAATAGCTAGCACCCACTAAAACATACATGAATGTGTTTACTTTTGCTTTTCTTTCTTTTTTTAACAAAGTTTTTTTCAAAAGAATTTTTTGTATGAGTACCCTCAGTAAATTCCACTGTTTACAGGCAATTACATTTCTATTGCCCAAGGGCATAGCACTTCTTTCATCAGGCTACTTTTTTTTTTTTCTTTGTTTGTGTGCGTGCTATATATATCATATTGTGATACAACTACAAAGTTTTAAAAGGATTGAACTAGCCTGATCGATCAAACGATCGTAAACATGAACTTATCTTTATCATTTTGTCGGCTCGCTGATTCCTAGCTTCACTAACTCAAGGAACAGGAACAACTGTAACTCTCCAACTGCCTTCCCCTGAAAGCACTTTCAATCCATTTAAAACTTTGTGGTTGTATCACTATGATATATAGCACGCAATAAATAATCCGCAAACTAACCTTTTCCGGAGATGGGAAGGCGGTAGAACTAGAGGACATGAAATGAGATTGAAGGGGAGCAGACTCAAGAAAATTGTCAGGAAGTATTTTTTCACGGAGAGAGTGGTGGATACTTGGAATGGCCTCCCGTGGGAGGTGGGGGAGATGAAAACGGTAACTGAATTCAAAAATGCACGCGTGGGATAAACATAAAGGAATCCTGTTCAGAAGGAATGGATCCTCAGAAGCTTAGCGGAGATTGGGTGGCAGAGCCGGTGGGGAGAGGCGGGGCTGATGTTTGGGAGGCGGGGCTAGTGCTGGGCAGACTTCTACGGTCTGTGCCCTGAAAATGGCAGATACAAATCAAGGTCAGGTATACACAAAAAGTAGCACATATGAGTTTATCTTGTTGGGCAGACTGGATGGACCGTGCAGGTCTTTCTCTGCCGTCATCTACTATGTTACTATGTAATAAATATTTCTATGGGCATCTCAGCGTTTAGCACCAGCTGATTTTTAGCATGTGCTAAAACTGCTAGTGCACCTTAGTAATGTTCCATGTGGCAAGCTGTGATTGGTCAATTGTGTGTCAGGTGGTGCCACTGAGGCTCAGTTGCCTTGGAAACTGAGAAGAGCTGAAGCGCTGCTGAGCGTCTCCTGCATGAAAACTCGGTTAGGAAAAAAAAAATAGGATTTTTCTGGGAAATGTGTCCAGTGTGAAATGATACTGGTTTTGGGACTGTGTGATGCTGGTGCAGGACTGTGAATGTGACAGAAGCCTGAGTGGCTTGCCTGTTTAGGGAGTAGAGAATGGCACGGGGACAAAGTTTGTTCCCGTCCCCGTGGGTTCTGTCTGAATCCCCACCCTGTCCCCACAAGTTCTGTCCTCGTGCCCACCCCGTCCCATGGGCTCTGTCCTCATCTACAGAAGCCTCGAACAATTATGATTTTATATTTAAATCTTTTTATTAAAATATAAGAAGGAACAATATGCTGTGCAACTATTATGTATAAACTAGTAAAAAAAGCCCGTTTCGTAAACAAATGAAACGAGCACTAGCAAGGCTATAGAGAGAGTGAGAGTGTGTATATGTATGTGTGTGACACAGAGAAAGTGTGTGTGTGTGTGTCTCTGTGTGAAAGAGAGTGTGCACAGGTAGGGTCAAAATGAAGAGACAGCAGTGAAATTTTACATAGGACAGCTGAACCATTTGAGGCGTGTTTGTGTGTCTGTGAGAGAGTGTGTATATGTGTGTGGGTGCATGTGTGTGTGAGATACAGACAGTGTAAGTGTGTGTGCGTGTGTGTAAAAGTGAGTGTGAAAGGGTAGGGTCAAAATGAAGAGACAGCATTATAATTGTACATAGCACAGCACAAACATTTGAGGCAGTTCTTGCCTTATCTCCCCTGCCGCCCCCTCCATACCCAACGATTCGTTCCTTGTCTTCCATCCCCTCTGTGTCCCGTGTGTATGTGTGTGTGATTGAGAGTGAGAGAGGTGCTAGCAGTCCCTGTGATAGTGGCAGGTCAGTTGCTCATTATAGCCAGTTAAGAGTAAAAGTGTGTGTGTATGTGCTGGTTTTTTTCCTTCCCTCATATGCCCTCCGTGTCCGTTGTTTGTGTGGAGAGCAGAGATCTATATGGTCCTTTTAGCGTTGCTGTTGACGTCGTGTAGCTACTGTTGCTGCTGTTTTTCATTGTTCCGCGATGTGTCTTATGTCACGTTCCGTCGCTTAGTAATGGGTTCGCGATGCGATTGGTTGAGTGTCATTGGTCTGCCCTCGACGTCATGACGTTTTACGGGGGGCAGGGCCAACACTCATGGGCGAATTCCTGGTTTCACCACCATGCATTTAGAACGTTGGGACTTGTGGAGGCTTCAGAACGTTGGAGGTGCGTTTTATATAGAGAGATTACAAATAGAATACAATAATAACAGTGAGCACCACCATCCAACCCCAACAATAGCTGATTTCTACTACCCCAAGGAATCCTAATCCACCCTGTTAAAATGTCCAGGGGTACAAAATACAACCCATTCTATATGCCCTAGAGGGGAGAAAAATGCCCTATGAAGCACTGTCTTGCTCTTCTGTCTTCCACAATCCTTCCTTCAATAGAAGATGTCTTCTTAGAAGATGTGCTGATAGCAGAATGTACAGCATCCCCCATGCAAATTTTGCTAGTTGTGGCCAGCATGTTTGCTTGTTTTGCCAAAAAAATCAAAATGTCATTGTTTGCATCACTCAAACATAAATAACAATCCAGTTCATTAACAGCCTTCAAAGTAGAAAATGACATAGGGACAAAGTTTGTCCCCGTCCTTGTGGGCTCTGTCCCCATCCCCGTCCTTGTGGGCTCTGTCCCTGTCCCCACCCCGTCCCCATGGTATCTGTCCCTGCCCTGTCCCCGCAAGCTCTATCCCCACCCCCGTGGTTACTGTGGTTCCCCGTCCCCATGTCATTCTCTAGTAGGGAGTTCAAATTGTTTAAAGATGCTGCTTTGGTTTTAGATACCTCCTGAATGAAATATTTGTGAAAAACAATGTGAAGAGTGCAGTGTTGTATAGTAACTAAGTAAATATAATTAGTTACTGTATTTAAGTAAATGTTTTGTTACTTTTATGTGTAAAGAAGAACAGGAAGCATTTTGTTACTTTTACTGAAGTAATAATTTCACCAATTTTTACTACTTTTACTCAGTTACATCTGATGCTTGCAGTTAAAAGTAAAAGCGGAAGTGAAATGTAGATGACGATTCCACAGTACACCAAATGAAACAGCAAAACCGGGAACAGGATTTTATGTCACATAAACAATGAGGTACCTGGTCAAAATAGCCCCGACAAAATGGCCCCAACAAAAAAGCTCCTGACATAATAGTCCCTGACATAACAGCCACTGTCAAAACGGCCTGCCCACAATATAACCCTTGACAAGTTAACCCCCCCACCCCCACCCCCCCCCCCCCCCCACAAAAGGGCCCGATCAGGCTGCCCAGAATATGGACTGCATTTTTTCCCTAATCTTACCTTGCCAAACAGAATAAGGTTGGTAAGACTACGAAAATGATGACAATATTGTTTTGGTTTTTTTTAATTAGCAAGCTGATGGAAGAATAGTTTCTGTAAATAGCAGAACAGATCATGAATACCAGTTTGTAGCTATAGGATGTTGTTTATTTATATATGCTTTATGCAATTGAATGCTTGTAGGAGTCTTTATCAGTGAAGATTTCAGTTGTGGTTTATTATATTTTTTGTGATATTTTTTCTTAGGGGGCTGTTTTGTTAAGAGGGCTATTTTGTGTAGGAGCTATTTTGTCAAGGGTTGTTTTGTGGGAGGGGCCATTTTGTCAAGGGCTATTTTGTTAGGATGTGAAATGTCAAGGGTTATTTTGTTACAAGGCTGTTTTGTCAGGGCTTTTTTTTGTCGGGGCTGTTTCGTCAGGGCTATTATGACTGGGTGCCAAACAATGGATCATCTCATCTTAAATTTTGCTGTTCAGTGAATATAGCCTATGTGGAGTTGCCTATGTTTGTTGAATTTGTTGTTGGTCTCCAGCCAAACAGAACAGTGATAAGTTGGGTCACTTTAAAGCAGAGATGAAGTTGAAGCTGGTTGCAATTCTTGGTGAACAGACATGGAAAATTTTACGTGGGGGTGACTGTCCATTGGATTGATAAAGCCTTTAGACAGGAAGTCTGCTTGTCTGGCCTTAAGACTGAAGGGTTCCCACACATTTCACATTCTGGCATCAGTTCTCAAAGATATTCAAACAGACTTTGCCATCAGATGAAAAATAATTAGAACAACAACACACAATGATTCAAACTTTGTGAAAGCCTTCTTTGTAATTGGACGGCATGAAGATGATAATGAAGATGAAGGTGAAGATGCAAGTGATGAATTGGACAGCACTACTTCTAATGCAGATGATAATGACAATACTGATTGTCACGGAATGCTAAGCACCCACCTAGGGCTAACCCTGCAGCCACTTAGAGGGTATGCCCTCAGCACTGCTCAGGTCCACCTGCACCTGCCGCTTGTGCTCTATACTAGCACCCCCCCTCTCACCGACTGGGTCCCACTTGCCTCTGGGCGAGTCTTCCATTCTCAAGTTATTCCCTGGTGATTTATAGGACACTGGGGCCACACTTTTAAGGGTCCCACAGTTCCTAGAAAACACCCACAGACCCAACACACAAACCTCCAGGATTCTTAGTCCAGGACAACAGAACTAATGAACTAACAGGTTTATCATCACAGTATAACAGTGAATGCTTCAAAACAGGTGAAAAATGAACAGCAAGCATTAACAGGTAACTGAATAAAGATCAATGTTAAAACTATCTAACACTTGTTACTACCTGGGTAGCACCTGGGGAGTTTCAGGAAATTAACTGCTCACAAGTCTTGAACAGGGTCTCAGGGCAGAGATGTTCACCCTCTGCTGTCCCTAGCTGAGACTGGGGAAAATCCAGTACCTCCTGACTAGATTTGATCTCCAGAGCCAATCACAACCCAGGGCACCAACTTTAAAAGTATCTGGCCAATGGTACTGCAGATTGCCTTTCCACAAGTTTAAACTGAACCCCCCCCCCCCCCCCCCCCGATTTCTCTGCAACACCTCTAAAACACAAAACAAATGCCATCTTCCTGCCAATTAGGAGAAATAAACTTCATGAAATTATTATTACAATTCACAGGCTTGAAAACCCACTGTTTCGTCACAATGATGATAAAATATTCTTTGCTATACGGAAGTCAAGTGTTTCAGAGATTCCCTCAATTAATTCTTGCAAACCCAGACAAAAGACATCAGTAATGTTGCAACCTGGCCTGATTTGAAGGAACGTTTATCACACTGAACACTCCACTTTCTGCTAGTGCGATTGTTGAAAACCTTTTTGTCTGTGCTGGATTAATGACTCGCAAGCACTCACATGAATGACAGCTGAAGATTAAAAGAAATGATGGAGTGTCTGGCCCCCACACAAGAGAGACTAAAGTCCTGCCAAGAAAGGCCAGCAGATACATGGAACCTGGATCTCAGACGCCACAAAGTAAAGGGAAGGAAGAAAGGATTTGGGGAAAAGTAGGCATACTTACCTGGGTTAGGGAGTTCACTGTGGTACGTGGCACTGGGTAAATTACCTGGGAAGAGAAAATACAACACAAAGAATCAGTTCTTTAAAAGGGGAACGGGATGGGAAAACTGATTTAGGGTTATAGCAATAACATGGAATAAAGAAAAGCACTTATCTGATTTGATCATGTGACTCCACTATTGAAGGACTTGCATTGGCTGACAATTGATGCTCACATTGAATTTAAGGTGGCATGTTGGGTCTTTAATATAATCAATGGCTGCTGTCCTCAAGATCTTATTCAGTTGATTACTTTTCCTGTTATTCATTCTGCTTCTCATTTTAGATCTCTATTAAAACTGGGTAGTCTTTTGGCATCTCAGGTTCATTATAAACATACTCACGAAGTGGCAGCATAGGATGAATGAGCTGGGCATATGTGAACTTAAACATGCTTCTTTGAAAAACACACCGTAGTGAGACTGTTACAAATCTTTGTGGCTAACATTCCATGCCTTTTCTGGTATGGTGTGATGAGTGATGGCTATTTCATTTCTTTCTTTGCACACATGACTGCTGTATTTGGAGCTGTCAGGTGCTGTATAGTTTCTTTTAGCCTTTTCATTCTTTTTGTGTCCCCTATTCTGTTTTTCATCTATTTCTAATTGTTTTCTACCATGTACTTTCGCACCCTCGACGTTTGATCCTGTGCCATGCTTATTGTCTGAGATGTTTGTGAGTGTGGTTGTATGGAGGAGATTGATTTGGTTGTGGATGTGGTAGAATCAGGGCTTTTTTTTGAGCAGGTACTTGGGGGTACTGAGTACCGGCACCTTTTCCATTGTCTGCTAAAATTGATCCATGGTCCCCAAGTTTTAATGAAAAAGCTCAGACTCTGCACACCAATTCTGGCTTGTTATAGATTCTGTGACTGGTTGCAGGGGGCCTGGCTATTGTGGGGTGGGTCCCTCAGTGATCACCCCACCCCTGAATGGTGGCCTGTCATTTGAGTACCGGCACTTTTTCATTAGGAAAAACGCACTGGGTAGAATGTCTGTTGGGGATGGATGAGAGCGGGTGCGTACTTGTTTTTCAAACAATTTTCAAAAAGCTGGAGGGGATTGGGGACTCCTATTTACCTTTCTAGTGCTCACGAGTTGGTATTGCTGGGGTTGGAATGCTTACACTTTATTATGGAGCTCTCTGCGAGAGATATTTCCTTAGCTGTTCATACTCCTTTTATCAGATGTACTTTTTTTTTACTGTGAGCCAATGTACTTTTATTGTTTGTATTTTTTCTTTATGGTGTTTTGTGTTCCCCAATATTCTCCCCTTCAATAAAGATATTTAAAAAAAAACATACTCACGAAAGTTCATTTAGTTACCGGCCTAGTAGGACATGAATTCTGTTCCAATCCAAATACGGACACTCCCTAATTACATGTTGTTTAGGAAGCATTGAAAACTTATTTGTTTAATAAGTACATGGATGATTAGTAGTATATGTTTGGTACTGAATTAGTTGTTATTTTTTCTGTATGTAACCCGCTTTGATTCCAGTATGATTTAGGCGGGATATAAAAAAAATACAGGAATAGAATAGACTAGTTTATTTTGAAGTCTGTGAGTTGCTTGCAGAACAGGTCATTCTTTATGTGATCGCAAGGGAAAGGTTCCTTTTGTAAGAAGACAGCTGTTTTCTAGTACATATGTTGGTGGCAGTTAGTTAACACATATGCATAAATATTTTTATTGCCAAATTTGGTATTGCTGTTATTGTTCCTGAGTAAAAATGTGTTATTGAATTTGGACTTCTGTTTGAATTTTGAGGACAAATAAAATTGTTAACCACCTTTATGGGTCTATTTTTCTTTTTATTTAAATTTAAAATTGTCTGTCTTGACCACATTGAACCAGGTTTGGGAGCCATGACTACAAACATCACTTGTTGCCCCAACTTGGTGACTGTGGGACAGGGCAGCATCTCCCCTTTCCCTCCCTATCTTCCCCTCAGTGGCCAGTATCTTCCCCTCACTATCTATCCAGGTAACCAGCATCTCCCCTTCCCCTCCCTAAATTACTCCTCCCCCCACCCCCGGAGGCTAGCATCTTATATCCGCTTTCTTACCTTGTATGTTTGACCATCTTCCCCCTGCTGGGCCTGCCCTACCTCCTCGTAGACCTGAAACTGCAATGACAGTGCAGCAAAGGCTTTTCAGTACAGTTCCCTCTCTTGCCCAATGCAGACTTCTTGTCAAAGGGGAAGAACGCAACATCACTTCAGTTCAGGCCTGTTGCCATGCTGAAGTAGCATTGATCTGCCATACTAGAGCTCTGCCAACCTCTCCCACTCAAATATTGCCTTCCGAGGCAGATGTCTAATCTGCAAAGTGGCAGGGCCAGCTCTGGGAACAGCTCCCTGTGCTTTTTCCAGCAGACTCCTGATTCCTCCTGGGATTCCTCCAGCACTCTCAAGGCCACCAGTCCCTATATCTAAGGCCTTAATTAGTTCAATCCAGAATTTAACATTAACATATCAGTTCTTATATACCGTAGCTCTCCATATAAGGCTCAGAGCGGTTTACTCACCGGGACCATCAATACTCAGCAGAAAATATTACAAAATTAATCAAATTCATTTTAACTCACAACTACTTCCGCTTTAACAATGATATCTATCTACAAATAATGGGCACTGCGCTGGGCACCAGGACAGCACCCCAATATGCCAACCTTTTTATGGCTGAGCTGGAAGAGACATTTCTGAATACACACCAGACCAAACCTCTAAAATACTACCGGTACATCGATGACATTTTTATGATTTGGACGGAGGGTGAAGAAACTCTGAAACAATTTTATTCTGCCTTCAATCCTATAATCAGATTCAAAATTGACTACTCCCCAGAAAAAGTCAATTTTTTGGACACCACGGTCTCAATCAGTGATGGCTGTATACAAACATCTATATACAAGAAACCCACAGACAGATGCAGCTACCTCCACAACTCCAGCTTCCATCCTTCACATACAAAAAGATCCATCATTTACAGCCAAGCAACAAGATACCACCGTATCTGCTCTGACCCAGGGGACAGAGACAGACACCTTAAAAGCCTGACTGCATCCTTCAAACAGAAAGGCTACAACCCCAAAATAATCTCCAAGAATATTGCCTCCTCCCTCAAAACACCCAGGGAGAATCTGCTACAGTACAAGGAGAAAAAATCCACAGACAGAATCCCCCTTGTAGTGACATACAATCCAGAGCTGGAAAAACTGAGGAAAATCATAAGAGATCTACAACCTATACTCCAGGAGGATGAATTACTGAAAGAGATATTCCCATCCCCACCAGTACTGGCCTTCCGACAGCCACCCAATTTAAAACACAAGCTAATCAGAAGTAAACTTACATCACAGACTGAAAAGGAACAGAAGGGCACACTTCCCTGTAATTTATCCAGTTGCAAACTATGCCAAAATATTTCACAGGACCCCACAGTCATCCACAAAGGAAAGATATTCAACATAAAGGAATCTTTCACTTGCTCATCTTCCAATGTGGTATATATCATTCAGTGTAAAAAATGTAACGAAGGATGCTATATTGGAGAAACAGGCCAGATGCTTAAGACAAGATTCAATTTACATGAACAATACTGGTGCCAGTAGGGCTCCCACCCCTGTTGGTCAGAATTTTACAGGACCAGGACACTGTACCAGTGACTTCACAGTGAGAATCCTGAAAGGTAACTTTAAAACCATACAAGAACGTAAGACCTTTGAAGTCAGAATGATTGAATATTTTAACACCCAACAGAAAGGACTTAACAAGGATCTGGGGTTCCTAGCCCATTATAAACCATAAAGTTGTATTTCTCTGTTGATCACCCCACCCCTCACCTATCCACACCCATCCTGTTAGAATATCAATGATATGCTTTGATGTCCCCATGCATACCTCCTACCCACCCCCATCCTCCCACCCTGTCAGACTGTCATAGTAATGCTTGAATGTTTTCACTTATATACACCGTCAGCTAGCACATTTGCTTATTTCCGATCTGACGAAGAACGGCAACCTTCGAAAGCTAATCAAGAAATGTATTAAGTTATGTCCAATAAAAAAGGTATCATCTTATTTTCTTTTCCATATTTTATTTTGTTTGATTTCTATTGATAACCTTAAGAGTGGACTAACACGGCTACCACACTCCTCTACAAAAAGAAAAAAAAATACACAAACACACAAAACAAAAAATCCCATCAGCAAATATTTATATCCAACATACAAAAAACAAATCATAAAATGAATTATACCCATAAATAATACTTAGAAAAGAACCAAGATTTGAGGGATTTCTGAAAGCGCAGATAGTTAGTTTCAGTCCTAATGGTGATAGGCAGTGCATTCCACAAGGGAACCACAGCCAATGAAAATAATCTCTTCGGACCCTGTTTACTAACCCACGCTGTAGGTGTGATAACCTTTTAGCGCGCGCTAATGCTAGAGACACCACGGGTGTCTTTAGCATTAGCGCACGCTAATATTTTGTGCATGCTAAAAAGTTAGCGCGCTTACAGTGCGGCTTAATAAACAGGACCCTTAGTAGCAGAAACCAAACGAGGTTTAGGGAAAAAAGGGGAACCCTTAATTTATTCACATGAATAGATCTTCTTGTAGTTCTACAGGACTGAATAGATATCAGAGTAGAAAAATACTCAGGACAGAAGCCATTAATGATCCCACCGTAGTTAATAAACATGAGGGCAAATCTTCCATGTCATTACCTCATCACAGCACGTACAAAGGGTCTTTTATTACAGGGCCTCTAGCTTGAGAGGGCCAAAAGGCACCTATTTGCAGCCTATTTTATCAAAACATAGGCACCCATGTGCCTTCATAAAATACTAGCACAATCCTGCGGGTATCTCTGGTAAAATACCTGAGCAAGTATAAATACACACACGACAGAGCCGCCAAGAGACAAAGCTAGGCCCGGGACAAAAAATCTTCAGGCCCCCCCACTGCAGCCACCACCACCACCACCACCCTTGCCACTGCTCTCCCCCCACCACTGCCGCTTTGCTCCCCCCCTTCCTCCTCCCCGCTAATCTCACCTACAGGTTCCTGCTGCCAGCAGCGATTCACAGTCATAGGCCGTCTCCAACTCCGAGGCCTTCCTTCTGCCACGTCCCACCCTGTCTACTGCAACTTCCTGTTTTGATGCTAAACAGGAAGTTGCAGTAGAGAGGGCGGGATGCGGCAGAAGAAAGGTCTCTGAAGGCCTGATACTGGGCCAAGGGAATTTTGACTCTCCCCGCCCTCTCAGCGGCCCTGACACATAACAATATCCACAACTGCATACATTTTATTAAAATGTGTGTAAATCAGGACCGGCCCAAACACTACCCCAGCGCACTGAGGGGTAGATTCAAGAAAGAACGCCATGTTTAATGAATAAATAAATATCCAGCATGTCACCCCTGCACTCTTGCAAACCTTGTGCAATCCCATTCAAGACTGCAATTTCTACACAGTGTTTATGCAACTCTATGCAATACTCCTGCAAACCTCCACCCAGAATGAGCTGGTGACCTCTGAAACAAGAACAGCCTCGCAGGTTTGGAAGGGGAAGAAAAACTGTAGGCAACTAGAAAACAACACATAGAAACACCCCAGTCCTTGCTTAGCAGTGAGGTCATTTAACAACCCCTCCTAGTTTAACACTCCCTCCTAGAGGGCTTGATCTCAGGCACTGTCTTATGGATATGTGAAGAGTTTTTATGTGGACACTTTCTGTCACTTGCTTGAGATTCTGAAGGTGCCAGAGTTGGATGGATACCAAGTTTTGTCCGTGACCAACTGTTCTCTGTTTTCCCTTTGCAGCCTTAAGAAAAGGAATGTTTCCAAGGGTCCGCATCTTCCGAGTGTGCCTCCTGATTCTGGTGTCTGCTCTGATAATACTGTATTGGGAAAGACAGCTCTGCCCTGTGCCTGATCAAGGACCTCAGGGAACAAGAGTGAAAACTCGGCTCCTTATCCTCTCCACGTGGCGAGCTGGATCCTCCTTTGTGGGTCAGCTCTTCAACCAGAACCCAGATGTCTTCTACTTGGTGGAACCAATCTGGCATGTGTGGAAATGGTTAACCATGAAACAACCGTATATTATGGCACTTCCTGCAAGGAATCTGCTCAAGTCCCTCTTTCTCTGTAACATAGAAGATCTGACATCTTATCTGTACAAGGATGACTTCATCTCCGACTTCATCATGTGGCAGGAGAGCAGGGCCCTTTGTTCTCCTCCAGCCTGTAATGCCTTCCAGCGCACTGACATCATTGACAAAGTGATATGCACAAATCATTGTAACCAAGTCCCATTCCAAAAAATAGAGGAAGCATGTAGGACCTATAGCCACATAGTGGTGAAGGCAGTGAGGTTCCTGGACCTAAAGGTGCTCTATCCACTTCTCAGAGATCCGTCCCTGAATCTGACAATCTTTCATCTAGTGAGAGATCCACGAGCCATCTTCTCCTCTCGTCAGTTTATAAGCTTGAATTACAGCAATGCAATCTTAAGCAACAGCAACAATTCAGAGACCAATGACAACATAGTGATGCAGAAAGTTTGCGATGCCCAGGTGAGGATTTACAATGCTGCCATGGCGAGTCCTCCCCCATTCGCTAGGGACCGCTACCACCTGGTACGCTTTGAAGACCTGGTGCAGAACCCACTGGATTACGTCAAAGAGTGGTACCAGGCTTTAGGCCTCACTATGACCTCCAAGCTGCAGTCCTGGGTCTACGACATCACTTCCAGCCACTCTGAGACAATTCCAGAGGCTGGATTGTTGATGCCCATCAGAAGAGTGTCCAAAAGGACTGCCAAGTACTGGAGGGAGAAACTGAGCTTCCAGAAGGTGCAGGAAGTTCAGCATCTTTGCAGGGAGAATATGGAGGTGTTTGGTTACCACCCTGTCCGTTCTGAAGAGGAGCTAAAGAACAGTTTGCTAGAGCTGGTGGTACCCCAAAAGAGCTTTCAGGAAGAGCATTAGGATGTTTCAGCCTTCTGCATGGCCTGGCCACTGAAGTGATGCACCATCCTGCACTAATGAAAGGTTCATTCAGTCCCTCTAAACAGTCCCTCCTTTTTCTTATCTGGATGTTTTGCAGGATCACTCAGCTCTTCAGTACAGACACTTCTGTTTGCAGGGCAGTGGCTTAGCCAAGGGTGAGCCTGGGTGGGCCCAGGCCCATCCAATTTGGGCTCAGGCCCACCCAGTAGCAGCACACCTATGATGTGGCTGGCAGGGATCCCCAAGCCCCACCAGCTTCCAACAATTGTCCCTCCTGCATACCTTGTAAATAGCAGATCTTCACTTCCAGTCAGCAGCAACTGATACACACTGCTCACACCAGCCCCACAGCCTTCCCTCCTATGTGTTCCAGCCTATGTGGAAGCAGGAAGTTGCATCAGAGGGAAGGCTGTGAGGCCAACATGAGCAGTGTGTATTAGTTGTTGCTCGTTGCCGGTGAAAATCTGCTATTTAAAAGGTATGCAGGGGGAGGGGGGGGGGAATGTTTGAGAGACCATATGGCATGCAGGCGAGAGAGGAAGAGACCAAATCACTTGTGGGACAAGGCAGAGTTCTCCTGCCCACACATCTTGAGCCCCGGCCCACCCAAAATTTGGTGTCTGACTATGCCCCTGTTGCAGGGATACTTGACCCATTGTTAATAGACTGTACCATGGAAAAGGTTTGTGTAATAGGCACAAGCTTTGCTGTGTAGCAATAATTTAAGTAGATGGTGCTGTATATGCTCTCTCATAAGTACATAAGCACCGCCATACTGGGAAAAGACCAAGGGTCCATCAAGCCCAGCATCCTGTCTCTGACAGTGACCAATCCAGGCTTGAAGAACCCGGCAACCCCCCCCCCCCCCCCATTTTTTAAAAATAATGTTCAATGGACTTTTCCCTCAGGAATCTGTCCAAACCCCCTTTAAATTCCGTAAGGCCAGCTGCTGTCACTACATTCTCCGGCAATGAGTTCCAGAGTCTAACTACACGCTGAGTAAAGAAAAACTTTCTCCTATTTGTTTTAAATCTACCATATCCTAGCTTCATCTTGTGTCCCCTGGTTTTGAACTGAATAATAAAGATGTGAATTTTGACTATTTTTAAGTTAACAAGCACATCTACATTAGGATGTATAAAATTCTGGTAGTATTTTAGAACAGAACAGGTGTGATGGAAAATATTAAGGATTGCTTTTCAGTCTTTCTTTAATCGATAAATACGTTTTAAAAATCTTCTGTCTTTGATCAAAAGTGACTTTCCTGGTATATCTCAAAGAACAGGCTGGAATGTAAGGCACATCTCAAGAACAATGTATGAGATAAGGCACATTTTAAGAACAATATATGAGATAAGGCACATCTCAAGAACAGGTTGGAATGCCTCTGAAGCCAGCTTGTGCAGGAGGGAGGCGGGGCATGCTTGAGGTTTGGGAGATAAGCCACCTGGCCAGTGGTTTGTTTACCTGAACTGAGAGCATATGACTGAAACCTCATGTACATTCCTGGATAAGTTTTAGCTTAATAAAAAGGGGGCTTTTTGCAACAGAGCATTGGGGCTCATTCTGTGGATGGATGGATGCATCATATAGAAAAGACTTGTTCCTGATGATATGGAGACTTCGGGCTTTCGCTGCAACGGGCCCCCCAGCTGATGAGATAAGGACCTGAATGATGTAATTCCTGACCAGTGATGTTGTATGTATATATATTGTAACCAGGTACCTCTCATGTGCAGCCAAGGATAGAATAATCTCCTCCAGCCACAGGCTCCCGGTACAATGAAGAAATAGATGTCCACCAATAACTTCAATCTTAAGGATTTTTATTCCATGCAGGTTTCTAGTACACAGTTCCAACAGCAGCATAGCACATACCAGGATTCAATACATGCTTACAGGCTTCAGTCTGGGCTCTTTATCCAATGCACAAACAGTAATTCAATTCCCAAGACAAACAGTTCTTTCAGTTCATCATCACAGTTCAGTCACCAAGCAGCAGTTTCTACCTTCTATCCTCTTTACCTTCAGGAGAGTTCAATATTTTAGGGACTCCTTCTACCCAAGGGTTTTCCCCTGCATCAGCTCCACAGTGAATTCAATACTTTTGGGACTTCCTGTCACCCAAGGAATTTCAGCCTGCTTCAGAACTTTAGGGACCTCCCTGCCCAAGGGTTTTCAGCCTGCAACTGCTTCTTTCCTTCTGCTTCTCTCTCCTGAACTGAACTGAACTCCTCCTGGGACTCCTTCCCACCTGCCTAATCAATCCCTGGCTTCAACTACCACAACCAATCATGCTCCTTCCATTAGCTTCCCCACACCCAAACCAGCTGAGTTAAGCATTAGACTAATGAGACCAATGATGTGCTCCTGCACACAGGGTTTCCTAACTCTCTTTCTGCCTAGTGGCAGCCCCTCTACACCCATGTCTTTCCTGATTGCAGCTAGGAGTCCAGTCCGGGTTCTTCATCTCCCCCTCTGGCTCCTTGCCTGCAATGCCTTCTGGGACTTGTATTTCAGACTGAAACTGCCTTAACCCAACTATCCTGGATGTGACTTTATCACTATATATATATATATATATATATATATATATATATATTTATTTATATTTTACTTTTCTATAGCCTTCCTTTAGTAATGTACTCGATTAGTGTGTTTATTTCTTAATCATTGTGATGCAGTAACAATAATGACTTATACACTCTCCATTTAAAGTACTAATAAAGAGTTTCATTTACCCAATACGAATCCAAAAGAATCTGTAGTATTTTATTCTGTGAGCAGTCTGTGGTGATCAAGTGAGCAGGCTGCAATACCAAAGCAATACAGTAGTATTTGCCGACCATAGAGCCTGGCCTTAAAATGTATGCAAGAATACATGTGTATATGCTATTAAGTGTGGTGGAGCATCCATTTTACAAAAATAAATGTGGAAAAATAATCAGTGGGGGAAAAATGGGAAAGTACACATTTTATTTATTTATGCATTCTTATATCCCACTGTTACCCCAAAACAAGTTTCGGTTCAAAGTGGCTTACTGTTTACATTATTAGTTGAGAATTACAATAGAATGTCCATTATTACATGAAAAGTAGTCTGTATATTTGTCTATAGAATTTTCTGAGAGGTTAGTCTGTGTTTTTGTCTGTAGCGTTTTCGGGAAGGTAGTTTTGAGGAGGCAGGGCGACGATTTATGAAGTCGTCTGAAGGGTATTGATGAGGTGATTTGTAAAGTGGGATGTTGATTTTTGAGGAGGTAGGAAATGTTTGTGCCGACACATATAGGTCATAACATTTATTTTATTTATTACATTTGTACCCCGCGCTTTCCCACACATGGCAGGCTCAATGCGGATTTTCTTTTTCTGGTACTGTCCCTAATGGGCTCACAATTTAGTATTATATTGTACCTGGAGCTGTGGCGGGTTAAGTGACTTAACCAGGGTCACACAGAGTTGCAGAAAGAACTGAATAGCAACTTAAGGGGCCCTTTTACTAACCTGCAGTAGAAGGGGTCCTGTGCTAGTGCCAGTGTGTGTTTTTGATGCATGCTGAGGCCCCCTTTTACTGCAACGGGTAAAAGGCTGTCTTTTGTTGTCCAAAAGAATTAGCCATCCAGTAAGTGAACCTCTTACTACACGGCCATTTTGGGGTGGGAGCCCTTACCGCCACCCATTGATATGTAGGTAGGGTCTCCCGTTCTAACCTAGCGGTAACCGGGCAGCGCACGGCACTGCCTGATTACCGCTGGGTACGCCGCAGCGCTACAAAAATAGAAGATATTTTTGCAATGCCTGAAATGGTGCGTTCTGGGAGTAGGAACTACCCCCAGGCTCTTACAGTAGCCCGGCAGTAGTTGCGGATGGGCATGTGGCACGCTCATTCCCATGCATTAACCCTTTAGTAAAAGGGTTCCTAAATGAGTAAGCCGTTTTGCAAAAATACATGTATCTGTTATAATGGAAACACAGAGGTAGGAATTGTCCTAACGTGAAGGCAAACTGTCTTCAGGCTGCTGCCAGCAACTCATGTACTGTTCATAGGACTGTGGTTTCGGGAGGGAGGGAGAGGGAGAAGGAAGAAGCGATGCTGAACCCATGGGGAGGACATGTGGAGGGAGGAGAGAAACACTGGGCCAGGGGGTGGAGAGAGAAGGGGAGAGACACTGGACCAAAAGAGGGAGGGAGGGATGGC
Source organism: Microcaecilia unicolor (assembly GCF_901765095.1). Classification (NCBI taxonomy): domain Eukaryota; kingdom Metazoa; phylum Chordata; class Amphibia; order Gymnophiona; family Siphonopidae; genus Microcaecilia; species Microcaecilia unicolor. The sequence continues at coordinate 215,058,840 of NC_044033.1, forward strand.
AGACCAATTAGGGGAAGGGGTGTGCTACAGGTGACTTATATTCTGCAATATCTCCATTTGGATTCACTGCGGATTACAATCAAGGAAGAGAAGCACCCTAGTCAGGTGGAATTACATTACATGAAAAAAGCAGAAAAGCATAGCAGACAGGAATCAGATCAAAATTAGCAAATGAAAACACATACCTAAATTAATCAATACCAACGGCAGAAAACATATGAGCTTTCAGGTGTTTCCTAAATAAGAGATAAGACAAAGTCAATCTTACAAAATTTGGCAGCCCATTCCAAACCTTACACTTCAGGAATGATGTGGCAAAAAAAAAAAAATCAAAATAATGCACCAAAATAATACAACATATTAAACAGAACAATATTTGCAGTATTCTGGAAAGTGTCAAAGTTAAGTACTTTGACACTTGGCTTCCAGTCAGTCCTTGTTCCCTAGTCTAGCATCTTCCAGATGACCATGTGAACAGTGGTGTTCTGTAACACTGTAACAGAGCAACCATAAAATGATTTGCCTATCAAGTGTTTTTTGGGGGGAGAGGGGGGGGGTAGGTTGCCAAATGGCCGTTGGGCTTCAGACCTGCTGGCCTTTAGTTTATTGTTGAGTTACAATGGTTAGAATATGTTTTATTAGTATGAGCTATATCTATTGCTTTGAACAGCAGGGCTGAGAACCAGGGAAGCCAGGGTTCAAATCCCACTGCCACTCCTTGAGATCTTGGACAAGTCACTTAACCTTCCTCACTTTAGTTTATTGTTGAGTTACAATGGTTAGAATATGTTTTATTAGTATGAGCTATATCTATTGCTTTGAACAGCAGGGCTGAGAACCAGGGAAGCCAGGGTTCAAATCCCACTGCCACTCCTTGAGATCTTGGACAAGTCACTTAACCTTGCCTCAGATACAAACTGTAAGGTCTCCAGAAAGAAAAAGTTCTACTGTATCTGACTGTAACTCACACTGAGTTACAAGCAGTGGCGTACCAAGGGTGGGCGGTGGGGGCAGACCGTCCCAGGTGCACGCTGCAAGCGGGTGCAGGAAGCAGCTGCGTGGCTGTCGGCTATGCTGGTTCCCTGCTCCCTCTGACGTTACTTCCTGTACTGGGGCAGGGAACCAGCGGGACTGACAGCCATGCAACTGCTCCCTGCACCCCCAGGAGGTAAGAGCGATGCACTTGGGGGGGGGGGGGTGATGCCCCGGGGGGAGGGGGCACAGAGGCATTCCATCCTGAGTGGCAGCCAACCTAGGAATGCCACTGGCTACAACTGAAAGAGGCATGAGCTAAATGCAAATCCAAAATCCAGTACTAGGCATACTGTGAAGTAATACAAAAATCTACAAAATCACTCAGGACCTATAAAGCAATTCTACCATACCATAACAGTGCTAACTTCCAGGAGTTATACAACAAGGGCCTTTCTAAGAAAAGGGAGCACCATAAACATTGTATTGAGTAGTATAACATCAATACACCTATTGGAAAACTAAACAAGCTGAATTAGTACAGATCAATTCTTTACAGATACTCGATCTTGAAAGAATACCTGTCCTTTTTTTTTTTTTTAACAAACGAACACAGGTAATCCCTCGTCAAAAATAGAATAAGTAACCACAAATGAAAAGTAGAAATATGTAGACAAAAGTTAAACCAACCCTCCAAGAATCCAGGCTCTGGACACAGTGCAACACCAGAGAAACAGGAACAGTGATGCATGTCCCTTTGTACTGTGCAAAATATAAAGAGAACAGATGAATATTTCAAAAACTGACATATTCCAATTGTTACTTTAAAAAGTAACAAATAAAATGAAAAAAATAAATAAATAAATAAATAAGGTGATATCTATTTATTGAACTAACTTAGGGGCCCTTTTACTAAACCGCATATAGACGCCTATGAGTGCCCAATGTCACGGCCATTGAGGCTTGTTACATGAGGCTCAATGCCGTAGAGTGTAACCCTGGCACATCAAATCACCTGAAGTCTCTATTATTTTTATGAAGTCTCTTTTATTGAATAAATCACAGATAATTTACTCACAGATAGATGTTCAGGATACAGAGACTTCTTAATCTGGAGGCTGTGGGAGGTGGAGATCTGAAGAGAGGTAGTTGTATTGCAGGGGGAGGGGAAGGTAGTTGAACAGGTAGAAATAGTCCAAAGCTGGGTGACTGGAATGTGCAATATCTCATTTGGAAGGAGATATTCTCAGGGTAAAAATCCAGGTTCTTTACAGGGAGTTCTCAGCAGGACAGAGCTGTCTGGAGCAAGATGGTGTTAGCTCCATGTCCCTGGCTAGAATGGTGAAAGAAGCCCCTCGGGGCTGAAAGGACAAAGAAGTGGTGGGGCTTCACACAGGGAGGAGCGGATAGAGACCAATGGGGACAGAGCCTGCCATCGATAGCAAGGGGTGGTCCTAGAGATAGGAGGGAAAGGTCATACCTGGCTGACCTCTCAGGACAGAGATAGTAAGACTGAACAGGAAATGATGGCAGGAAGACAAAAGAGCCAAGCTTGGCAGAGAGAGAAAGGAGGTCTGGGCAGCCTCACAACCAGTGGTAACAATTCTTGCACAACCAAGCAAGTGTGGTTGCACTGCCTGTGAACTATATTACCCATAGTGCCTTGCTCATATATCTTTACAATGAGAGACTGCAGCAGCGAAGTCCTTAGAAATGAGAATAACAGTAAAGGCATTACACACATTTTAGGATCACGTTATAAACTAGTGCGAGGCTGTCGGAGGACAGAACACCCAATGCATGCCAAATTGGAGTTACCGCATGGCCCTCGAGGTAATTTCAATTTTGGCGTGCATCCGCTACGCGTGCCTGAATAATATTTTTTATTTTCTGGCATGCAGCAGCTTTGCAAATCAAGTGGCATTTGACGCGCGTAGGTCATTACCACCTGGATTCTTTACTGCTAGGTCAATGGCTGGCGGTAAGGTCTCAGACCCAAAATGGATGTGCAGCAATTTTCATTTTGCCGCACGTCCGTTTTCAGCAAAAATTTTAAAAAGGCATTTTTTGTAGGTGCGCCAAAAAATAATTCTGCGCGCGCCCAAAACACGCGTCTACACTACGGCAGGCCATTTTTCAGCACACCTTAGTAAAAGGACCCCTTAATCAATATATATAAAAGGCGAGTGTCGTACTCACTCGCAAATGCGCAGTAGAGACCTTCTCTGCCCCGCCCCCGCGTCAATACGTCATGACGGGGAGCGGAACAGAGAGGGTCTGTACTGCGCATTTCTGAGGGAGGGACACCGCCGTCTAACGCTCTCCCCACCCGAGTCGCCGCCGCCACCCACCTTCTACCCGGTCGGGCCCTCGCTCCACTATTGAAACAGCGAGGGTCTGGGAACGCAGCACTGAGCTCTGCTGAGCTGCCGGCATCACCCTTCCTTCTTCTTCTCTGCCTCTGTCCCCGCCCTCGACAACATTACGTCACACGAGGGCGGGACAGGCAGAGAAGAAGAAGGAAGGCCGACGTCGGCAGCTCAGCAGAGCTCAGCGCTGCGTTCCCAGACCCTCGCTGTTTCAATAGCGGAGCGAGGGCCCGGCCGGGTGGAAGGTGGGTGGTGACGGCTCGGGGGGGGGGGGGGGGCGCGAATTCAGAGGGGGAGGGGCAGCGGCGAACTCCGCACCGGGGGCGGGCCTTTCAACCCCCCCTTCCTATAATAGCCCGTTTTTACGGGCTCAAAGGCTAGTATATATATATATTTTGACTATCTTTCAGAGGTCAAAACCTCCTTTCTTAAGTCAAGACACACATCTTATATCAGTAGTATACTGTCCTGACCTGAAGGAGGTTTTGGCCCAGTCAAAAAGTGTATTTAGTCCAATAAGAAAGTAACACCTTCTTTTCCACTTTTTATTTTATTTATATTTATTAACTTGTAAAGTGGACTATTACAGCTACCACATTATTTCATTCTAAATTAAAAAGAAAGTAATATTCAGCCCACGGGGGCCAGCATTTTTTTAAAACGCTGATATTTGTGGGCAGAATTAACGCCACATATTCAGCAGCTAATTTAAGTGGGGCTTCCCGCCAAAGCTTATGTGATTCCTGGTCAATATTCAGCCAAGGCCTGCATACGACAGTTATGTGGGCCCTGACTGACTATTGGCCAGGCTAAGAATATACTCCCGCTATTTGGGGAGAAAGGTTTTTTATTGCCAATTTTATTAATGTTTAGAATCTTTTGGGAGGAAAGACCTCAGAAGCCTAACATGCTCAGTGCCTCAGCACAGACAATTTCAAGCATTCCATAGGCGACCTGCTCAATCGTTGGTCTAAACCTCCGTTTTCAACTTTTTTTGTGTGTATTTGCAAGTGAAATGCACACATCTTTATAAGTGCTTGGAGATTTTTTTATGCTCTAAAGTTTTGGCGTTTCACTTGCAAATATACAAAAAAAGTAGAAAACGGAGGTTTTAGACCAATGATTGAGCAGGCCGCCTATGGAATACTTGAAATTGTCTGTGCTGAGGCACTGAGCACGTTATGCTTCTGAGGTCTTTCCTCCCAAAAAATTCAAAACATTAATAAAATTGGCAATAAAAAAGCTTTCTCCAAAAATAGCGGGTAAAGGTTTTAGTATATTCTTTGTGAGGGTATCACAAGAACTCAAGTAAATTTGTGCACAGTTTAGGGTTAAGTGATTTCTGTACATCTGTGCCACAGTTTGTGTATGAAATGAATATTGGCCAGGACCAGCATCTTTTTTTTTTGTTTTACTGTTCTGTCCTCTGACAGCCTTGGACTAGTTTATAATGTGATCCTAAAATGTGTTTAATGCTTTTACTGTTATTCTTACTTCTAAGGATTTTCATTGCTGTAGTTCTCACTGCAAAGATACCTGAGCAATGCATTTTGCGTAATGTAGTTCACCAGACCTCCCCTCTTTCTCAGCCAAGCTTGGCTCCTTTGTCTACCTGCTATCATTTCCTGGTCATTCTTACTATCTCTGTCCTGAGAGGTCAGCCAGGTACAACCTTTCTCTCCAATCGAAGGCTGTCCTCTAGGACCACCCCTTGCTACCCAATAGCAGGCTTTATCCCCATTGGTCTATTTACCCCCTCGTCCCTGGGCCTATGTGATCCCTTCTTAGCCTCTCCCTCCCCCTCGCCATGAGGCATTCTCCATCTTGCTTCAGACAGCACTTGTCCTGCTTTACTCCTTGGAATGAACTTGGTTTTTTACCTTGAATATATCTTCTTAATGAGACATTGCACTCTCCAGTCACCTAGCTGAGATACTTCTATCTGTTCAACTATTCCCCACCTCTGCAATAAAGCTGCCTCTCTTCAGATTTCTACCTCCAACCACTGACACAGCTCTCAGAATTACGGAGTCTCTGTGCCCTGGGGCAACACTTCTGAACATCTGACTTTGAGTAAATTATCTGTATTTATTCAATAAAAGGAAACTTCAGAAAATAATAGAGACTTCAGGTGTGCTCTGGTGTGCCAAGGTTATACTTCAAGATATTGGGGCTTTAAAATTAAACAAGTCTTAAGAGGCTTGACATTTACCCTCAGCGATCCTACTCCCACCCTCTGATGTAGGATCCTTGTTCCCTTCCCCTCCCCCCCAAGCACCACTTACTGCACGGCCATTTCAGGGGGAACACTTACTGACACCCATTGAGGTGGCAGTAAGGGCTCCTGTGCTAACCCAGGGGTAACCGGGCAGCACACGGTACTGCCCGATTACTGCCGGGTAAACACCGGCACTACAAAAATAGGAAATATTTTTGTAGCACCAGAAATGGTATGCGCTGGGGGTGGGAACTACGTCTGGGTTGCTGCAGTAGCCCAGTGCTAGTTCCTGTTTGGCACGCGGTAAGCCCTCAGTGGGTTTACCGCTGCTAAGTAAAAGGGACCCTAAGTGATTAGGGCTGGAATCTATTTAAGGCACAGCGATCAATTTACACACATAGTAACATAGTAAATGGCGGCAGATAAAGACCTGTATGGTCCATCCAGTCTGCCCAACAAGATAAACTCATTTTACATGGTATGTGATACTTTATATGTATACCCGAGTTTGATTTGTCCTTGCCTTTCTCAGGGCACAGACCGTAGAAGTCTGCCCGGCACTGTTCCCGTACTGAAAGTTCTGAAGCTAACGTAGAAGCCCCTTAAAATTTACACTCCAGCCCATCCCTATCTATTCAGTCACAATCAGGGCATAGACCGTAGAAGTCTGCCCAGCTCCTGTTTTGTTTCCAATTACTGGCATCGCCATCCAATCTCCGCTAACATTCAGCAGAACCATTCCTTCTAAACAGGATTCCTTTGTGTTTATCCCACGCATGTTTGAATGCCATTACCGTTTTCATCTCCACCACCTCCCGCAGGAGGGCATTCCACATATCCACCATCCTCTCTATGAAAAAATACTTCCTGACATTAGTCCTGAGTCTGCTCCCCTTCAACCTCAATTCATGTTCTCTAGTTCTACCGCCTTCCCATCTCTGGAAAAGGTTCGTTTGCGGATTAATACCTTTCAAATATTTGAATGTCTGTATCATGTCATCCCTGTTTCTCTTTTTTCCTCCAAGGTATACATGTTCAGGTCAGCAAGTCTCTCCTCGTACGGTTTGCAACTGAAATCCCATACCATTTTTTGTAGCTTTTCTTTGCACCGCTTCCAGTCTTTTTACATCTTTTTTTTCCCTCTTTTTAAAATTATTTTATTTATTCATTTTATATTACATTTATGTCCAATACATAAATGGGAAAGAAAAGAGAAAATATCAATTAAAACAAACATTAAGGAAAAATATCATCTTTGTTAGTCCACATTATTGTCCACAATTGGGGGATCCAAGATCAGGAAAACAATCTCAAAGAAAATAAGAAAAACACAGAATGGTTAATCTTACAATTCATATTTTCTGAGGGAGGAAGGTTAATCGGTAATTGCAGCCGGTACAGTGGTAACTTAAAGGAAGTTGCTGCAGAGGGTTCTTCATCTGTTCTTTTAACTCCACAAACTCTTATAATTTCCTGGGTTCAACAAATAAGTAATCAGGAAATAAAACACTTACAAGGGAATCGCTCTAGGAAGGTCCCACCTAGGGCAATGATTCTTGTCTTAAAAGCCAAGAGTTCACACCTCCTATTCTGCGATTCCCTTGATATGTCAAGAAATATATTTATCTTTGAACCCAAAAAAACTATCAGCCATATGTCGGAAATACAATTTCAAAACATTGTTCCTATCTAAATCAAAGGCAAAAGACACTAATAATATAACTCTATATACAGGGTATTTTAGGAAAATTTATCTTTCTCAAGTTATTTTTCCTTAATTGGTTCTCCAGAAGTTCCAATTTTTTACAAGAAACATAATTGTCCTTCATTACCAGATTAACTGATTTTCGTAGCGAAACCATTTCCAAAATCAAAGTCTTTATTTTTTTATCTTGGACTTCCACTTTGTTAGATAAGTATTGATATAATCACATATTTATTCCTAAAAAATGTTGACATCTGAAGAAGAGAGTTATTCACACTCTGCAGCACTTCCCATAGTGCGTCCATTGTGACACTGTTTGTCTTCACCAGGTCCAATTTCTCCACAGAAACTGCTCAAGATATCTTCGGGGGGAAGAGCTCACTCTCCAATCCCCCAGTTGGTTTATTATCCGGAGTCAATGCTGTGCCAGGACCTCCTCGGATCGCGTGAAAATCCTAACCCTCTTCGGGCGTTTCCACTGTCGACCTCCATAGCGAAGCGTTACTGTTTCCGGGTCTTGGAGAGGTCATGCCAACAGGGGGACTCAAAGTCATTCCCTCTCCACTGAGATTCGGCAATAAAGCCTTGCTGTTCCCCGAAGCAGAAACCGATATCCCCGACATTATGACCCTGAATCTCTCCAAAGTAGACTGAGAAGTGGTGGGAACCCCAGCCGTGTTCGAGGAGGACAACACCACGGCTTTGCCTTTCTTCTTCCCCATTCTCTGGGGAGCACGCCTACTTCTTCAGGTATTCTGGTGTAAAACGGGATCTCAACTAACGTACATCCTCCCTCTTTGTCTGGTTTCTCCTCAGAGGCCTGTCTGATATGGGTAACCCTTCAGCATAACCCTCTGAGTCATTGAAACACGGAAGCCCCTCCACCACTTACAAGGTGGTGTTCCTTCGGAGGGGGTCTTTTTACATCTTTAGCAAGATACGGCCTCCAAAACTGAACACAATACTCCAAGTGAGGCCTCACCAACAACTTGTAGAGGGGCATCAATACCTCCTTTTTTCTACTGGTTATGCCCTTCTCTACGTAGCCTAGCATCCTTCTGGCCACAGCCATCGCCTTGTTGCATTGTTTCACACTCTACTCAATTGATTAACGAGCCAATTAGTCATGATAATTGGCTGATAACAACCAACCATCATCACTAATTGGCAATAATTGGAATTTACGCGTGCATATTTTTAGATGTACTGTAAAAGGAGGCGCATGCGTAGCTGAAAAGGGGGCACAGCCATGGGAGGAGTGTAGCTGTGTCAGGGGTGTCAATCACATTTATGCTTGCTGTTATAGAATTCAGGGGAACACATGTGCATTTAGGCACCGGAGGGCCATTTTTACTAAGCTGTGGTAGGCTCTATGCATGTGCGGCGCGTGCCCAAATGAGACTACCGACAAGGCAGTGCGCCCCCCTGGCTGTAATTTTAGATTTGGCACGCGCCCATAATGCGTGGATGAATTATTTATTTACTTCCTCCTACGGGCGCCAGTTTTTTTTTTGTTACATTTGTACCCCGTGCTTTCCCACTCATGGCAGGCTCAATGCGGCTTACATGGGGCAATGGAGGGTTAAGTGACTTGCCCAGAGTCACAAGGAGCTGCCTGTGCCTGAAGTGGGAATCGAACTCAGTTCCTCAGTTCCCCAGGACCAAAGTCCACTACCCTAACCACTAGGCCACTCCTCCTCAAATGGTAACTGGCACTTGGTGTGCGCTGAGTGCTCACTGCTCGTGTAACGCCTGAGACTTTACCGCTAGACCAATGGGTGGCGTTAAGGGGTCAGGCCGGTTTTGGGTGTGCGCTGATTTTATTTTTACCACAGGTCCTTTTCCCGTCCCATTAAAAAAAAAAATGCCATTTTGTGTAGATGCAGTAAAAACTGGCCTGGCCCAATACAGTCGCTTACACTACCGCAGGTCACTTTTTACTGTGGCTTAGTAAAAGGACCCCCAAGTTTTCTGTGGCATAAATGGCCAAAATGTACTTGCTTTCCCCTGGCCTAGTGTGTGCTGTTCTATAAACTGTGTCTTACTGTATACATAATTTATAGAATAGTGCTACATGCGTTATTCTGACGTGCCTACATTTAAGATCGACGCCTTATATAGAATCCGGCCCTTAGTGGTTAAAGATAGGCCTGCTATTTATGCAGCCTATCTTAACCGCTCAACTTAGCCAGTTAGCACTGAATATTCATGCTTAACTGGCTAAATTGCACAACATAGCCAGCTAGTACCGGGCAAGCTTCTACGGTTTGCGCCCCGAAAATGGCAAGGACAAATCAAGATCAAGTATGCATATGTAGTATCACAGTATACCTTATATCTTGTTGGGAAACTGGATGGACAGTACCAGTGGAGCCAACTTTTCAAAATGATTGGGGGTGCTGAAATTTTTTTTAAATTTTTTACAGGTGGTGCATTCTCCCTCCCTCACCTCCCCCTGTCCCCCTCCCTCTACTCCCCCTCCCTCTCCTTTCCCCATCCCCCTCCCTCTCTTCCCCCTCTCTCCTCCCCCGTCCCCCTCCCTCTCCTCCAGTCCCCCTCCCTCTCCTCCCCTCCTCCTCCTCTCCCCTTCCTCCTCCCTCTGAGTTCCAGGCCCTCTCTCCCTCCCTCCCTCTCTCCCTCCCAGTTCCAGGCCCCCCCACGCCCTCCCTCCCTCCCTCCCAGTTCCAGTCCCTCCCAGTTCCAGGCCCCCTCCCCCCCCCGTCCAAGTTCCAGGCCTCCCCTCCCTCTCCTCCCTCCCTGTTCCAGACCTCCCTCCCTTCCCCACTCCCTCCCTTCAAGTTCCAGGCACCCATCCCTCCCTCCCTCCGAATTCCCTCCGAATTTTAAATGTCATCTTACCTCGTCGGGGTTACAGCAGCAGCAGCAGTGAAAAGTGTGCAGGCTTGGCGCTTCAGCCTTCCCTTCTCTCAGCTCTGGTCCCGCCCTCATTTCCTGTTTCCGCAAGGGCGGGACCAGAGCTGAGAGAAGGGAAGGCTGAAGTGCCGAGCCTGCATGCTTTTCACTGCTGCTGCCGCCGTAACCCTGACGAGGTAAGATGACTTTTAAAATTTGGAGGGAGGGGGCCTGGAACTAGAAGGGCGGGAAGGAAGGACTTTTAAAATTCTGGGCTGGCGAAGGGAAATTCCGGTGGGTGAAATATTGGGGGTGCTTGAGCACCCACAGCACCCACAGAGTCAGCGCCTATGGGTCTTTTATTTGCGGTCTATGTTAGGCATTTGCCTCATATCTATGCAATCGAAGCAGGCCTTATTGGAGTAGCTACACATCACAATCTCTGTGCTTCGTGCTCTAGGATTCAACATCAATATGAAAAAGTTCTTTCTCTCCCCAACATTGTTAGGCCTGTCAGCTTATATGCTCTGTTGAGCCTTAGCTTTTACAGGTCTTAATCATGGTTCATATTTCATAGTTCATAACTAGCACTATAGAAATAATAAGTAGTAGTAATAGTAGTAGTACCCATAATATACAACATATAGATTGGGTCACAGATAAACACTATCCATGTAAGAGCTCAGCTTTTTTTTAAATATTGGGCCCTGTATTTTAAAATGATTTTTTTAAGCACTGTTTTTTTTGATAGCAGCCGTTAAGGGTGTGTAGTCACACTGTGTGAACAGCAAACAAATTCTGTCATTAAGTTCCTAGCAGCCCAGGAGCTTAATGGCTTTAATTCTGAGTGGAAGGTCAACACCAACCTGTCTGCTGCCAG